>NW_007733900.1:4997-11449 GCF_000696425.1 Galeopterus variegatus
TTTGACATTGAGAAATGTGCAGAACTTTCAGGGGTTGCTATGAAGACTGAAGATGTTATTTGATGAAAGAACATAGGGCTCTGGCTCAATTATTTATTGGCTCACAGGAAAAGAAATGAGACATTAGGACAAGAGAGAAGAGATTGATAATGTACTTTACTTCCTTTATATTCTACTTATATGACCACCTGGAACATTAGAGAGTTAGTAGGAATCCTATAGACATGTCTGGAAAAGAGCAATGTCTATGTTGGTAAATTGTGAAGAATGGAGGTACTCAGTTGCAGATGTAAACATTTTAAAGGTGGATGACATATCAGTTGGAAGATAAGCCTGGGATGTCACTGTTGTAGCATACATTCTTTTTGGGGGAAGGAGTGCTACTTCAGCTCATACTGTTATTAAATGGGTTAGAAACTAGCAATGAAGGTCTGGAAGATAAGGTGGGGTTTGCTGAGCAAGACCTTTTCTCCTTCCTAACCTTTTATTTGTTGAACTTACAGAGCAAGAAAGAGTACATGAGAAAAAAATGACCCGCTAATATTTTCATATCTTTATCTACATCTTTCTGTCTATCCACCTATCCATTTAGTTAAAAGAACATTGACTCTTCTGGTATTTTCATATAACTACATACATGTATACAATGTGTGTGTGTGTTGCCCATGTTATTACTCAGGGTCCCAGCAGGAAATAGATAATACACTCAAATGAAATAATTGAGAAAACCTAATGAAGGGACTATTCATAAAAATTGTGGGTAGGTAGCATGAACATCCTAGGCTGAGAAGGGGAAGAAGGGTAAAGGGAGCAAGTAGCACCTGGACAAAGTTGAAGCTCTGGGAAAGACGCCTTTGATAGAGGAAACCAGCCACTACCAACTTGTGGTCTGATAGGGAAATAATCAGAGGAATAGACAGCTTGACCTGTATCTGTTCTATCTGTCCAATTTCCTGCCAGTGCCTGCCATTGGCCAAACCCAGTCAGAAGTCAGAGGACATGGGAGTCTGGTTTATGCAGCCCATGAATGCCATCCTCCTGGGGAACAGAGAAAAATGAGGAGTGGTGGAGGGTCAATGTGAAAAGGTAAACTAAGGAAATCGGCACACCAATGTGAACATTGATTAGGAAATGAGGGGAGATACAACAGGAATTATCTGTGGAAATCGTAAGATATTTTTCTGGAATTATTTGATTCTGATCATTCTTTTATGCATTGTCCCCCATTTTTACTTCCTGGTCACTCAAATACTACCATAAATTAGAGAGAAAAAGATGGAGTGATAACAGCTGGGCTTTTCATTAAGTTTAGACTTATTAATAAGCTCTTGGTTTTATAAAATCATCATGTATAATCTATATCTCTATTTTATTGAAAGGAATATCATACCCTATGTTTGACCATATAGGTTACTTTTTTAAAACTTGTTGCCTACTAGTTATAACCAGTTAACTTAGCTGCCTTTTGTAATTCCAATCATTTCTCAAATTTTCCATCATGTCAGTTTGTTTAATAATCTGAAAAAAGCTACAAATTCAGAAAATTTAAGTTTTTCAACAAACATTTAGACAATCAGCTTGGCCTAAAACTTTTCTCAAATTATTGTTGCAATAATATCATTTGTTGACATAATAATATAAATAAAATATATAAATAGCTTTTATCTTTCACATAGAGATGGTTTCTATGGTATTTCTGGAATTTAAGTGTCAACAGGTATGGCGGCTTATTAGCCGGCATGGGCTGCTGATGCTGGTATGGAGATGTTAATGATTAAAAATCTCATCCTAGTATAAGATTAACTATTCCTACTAACATTTAGCCAAAAATTAAGCAATTTAATTTTATCTGCAATTTGTTGCCCCTATTATTCTTCATTGTTTTCCCAAGAACAGCATAATGCATGATTCAAAAATCAAAATAAAACAAACAAAAAGCTCTGTTCAACTGGCTTTGCTGACATTCTGCCTTTTCTCAGAAAGCAGAAAGTTAAAAACAACTCAAAGGCATTTTTGGTGAATGCTCTGATCTGGAATAAAGATATCCCAATAAGTTAGCAATTTTCTATTTTATAGTTTGTCCTGAGAAGAAACAGCCAGGGTAATATCTATGTTCGTTACACACCTATAAAAAAGTCTTATCTCAATCTAATAAAGAGTCACTAATTAGGTGGAGTTTACATGTCTTTGAATAATTGCTTAACACTGTGTATTCACATATGGGGTGAATTGGTTTCAAAATAAGAAAATCTCTAGTAGTTTTTTGGTAGAGTTTTTATGTTTTTCTATACATAGGATCATGTCATCTGCAAAGAGGGACAATTTGACTTCATCTTTTCCAGTTTGGATGCCCTTTATTTCTTTCTCTTACTTGATTGTTCTTGCTAGTTCTTCCAATACTACATTGAATGGGAGTAGTGAGAGTGGGCATCCTTGTCTTGTTCCTGTTTTTACAGGATACACTTTCAGATTTTCACCATTCAGGATGATGTTGACAAAAGGTTTGCTATATGAGGCTTTTACTGTGTTGAGATACTTTCCTTCTATACCTATTTTGTTGAGAGTCTTTATCATAAAGGATGTTGAATTTTTTAAAATGCTTTTGATACACTTTCAGATTTTCACCATTCAGGATGATGTTGACAAAAGGTTTGCTATATGAGGCTCTTACTGTGTTGAGATACTTTCCTTCTATACCTATTTTGTTGAGAGTCTTTATCATAAAGGATGTTGAATTTTTTAAAACGCTTTCTCTGCATCTATTGAGAAAATCATATGGTTTTTGTTCATGGTTTTGTTGATGTGGTGTATCATGTTTATTGATTTCTGTATGTTGAACCATCCTTACATCCCTGGAATGCATCCCACTTGATCATGGTATGTAATCTTTTTGATGTGCTGTTGTATTCTGCTTGCTAATACTTTGTTGAGAATTTTTGCACGTATGTTCATAAATGATATTGACGTATAGTTTTCTTTTTTTGTTGTGTCTTTGTCGGGTTTTGGTATCAGGGTAATGCTGGCCTCATAGAATGAATTTGGGAAAACGGCCTCTGTATCAATTTTTTGGAATAGTTTGAAAAGGATACATGTTAATTCTTCTTTAAATGTTTGGTAGAATTCAGCAGTGAAGACATCTGCTCCTGTGCTTTTCTTTGTTGGGAGACTGTTGATTATTGCTTCAATCACATTGCTCTTTACTGGTCTGCTCAGGTTTTCTGTTTCTTCTTGGTTCAGTCTTTGTAGTTTGAATGTGTACAGAAATTTATCCATTTCCTCAAGATTTTAAAATTTGTTGGTGTATAGTTATTCATAATAGTCTCTTATGATTCTTTGTGTTTCTGTGGTATAGATTGTGATGTCTCCTTTTTTGTTTCTGATTTTTGTTTTTTGGCCTTCTCTATTCTTTTTTTAGTTAGTCTAGCTAATAGTTTGTCTATTTAGTTTATCTTCTCAAAAAACCAACTTTTTGTTTCAGTGATCTCTGGGTATTTTTTTTTTTGTTGTTGTTGTTGTTGGTTTTTTTTTGGTCTCTATTTCATTTAGTTCCTCTCTGATCTTAATTATTTCCTTCTATCAACTAATTTGAGGATCAGATTGTTCTTGTGTTCCTAATTCTTTGAGGTATAATGTTAAGTTGTTTATTTGAAGTTTTTTTATTCTTTTGATGTAAGCATTTACTGCAACAAACTTTCCTGTTAGTACTGCTTTTGCAGTATCCCATAGGTTTTGGTAAGTTGTACTTGTATTTTCATTTGCTTCAAAGAATTTTTTGATTTTCTGCTTTATTTCTTCTTTGACCCATTGGTCATTCAGGATCGTGTTGTTTAATTTCCATGTATTTGTATAGTTTCCAGAATTTTGTTTGTTGTTAATTTTAATTTTATTCCATTGTGGTCTGAAAATACTTGATATGATTTCAATTTTTCAAATTTGCTGAGACTTACTTTGTGGCCAAACATATGGTCTATACTGGAGAATGATCCATGTGCTGATAAACAAATTCAGCTAAGTTGCAGGATACACAATCAAAACACAAAAATCAGTAATATTTTATATACCAACAACAAAAAAGCAGACAAAGAAATCAAGACAGCAAGCACATTTACAACATATCAAAAGAATAAAATACCTAGGAATAAATTTAACCAAGGAGGGGAAAGATCTTTACAATAACTACAAAACATGGCTGAAAGAAATTAAAGAGGACACAAAAAGATGGAAAGATATTCCATGTTCATGGATTGGAAGAATTAATGTTGTGAAAATGTCCATACTACTCTAAGTGATCTACAGATTCAATGCAATCCCCATCAAAATATCAGTAACATTCTTCACAGAAGTAGAAAAAACAATCATAACATTTGCATGGAACAACAAAAGACCCCAAATAGCCAAAGCAATCCTAAGCAAATAAATAAATAAATAAATAAAGCTGGAATGACTTTTACCTGACTTGTACTACAAAGCCATAGTAAATAAAACAGCATGTTATTGGCATAAAAATAGACACATGGACCAATGGAACAGAATAGAGAACCCCAAAATCAACCCACATACTCACAGCCGACTGATCTTTGACAAAGACACCAAGAACATACACTGGGGAAAAGACAGCCTCTTCAGGAAATGGTGCTGGGAAAACTGGACATCCATATGTAGGAGAATGAAGCTAGACCTGTACCTCTTGCCGTATACCAAAATCAACTCAAAATGGATTAAAGACTTAAGTATAAGACCTGAAACTATAAAACCCCTAGGAAAAAAAAAAAAAAACAGGGGAAACACGTCTGGATGCAGGACTGGGCAAAGACTTTATGAATAATACCTCAAGAGCACAAGCAACAAAAGGAAAAATATCAAACAAAAAAGCTTCTGTACAGCAAAGGAAACAATCAACAGAGTGAAAAGGCAACCTACAGAATGGGAGAAAATATGTGCAAATATACATCCAACAAGGGATTAATATCCAGAATATACAAGGAATTCAAACACCTTGACACTACAAAACAAATAATACTACTAAAAAATGGGCAAAGGGGCTGAATAGACATTACTCAAAAGAAGACATACAAATGGCCAACAAGTACGTGAGAAAATACTCAGCATCACTAATCATCAGGAAAATGCAAATCAAAACCACATTGAGGTATCATCTCACCCCAGGTAGACTGGTTATCATTTTTTATAATAATATAATATGGCCAGAGAAGAATAACAAACGCTGGTCAGGATGTGGAGAAAGGGGAACCCTTCTATGTTGTTGGTGGGACTGTAAAATAACATGGCCATTAAAGAAAACAGTAAGGAGGTTTTTCAAACAACTACAGATAGAATTATCATACAATCTAGCACTCTCACTACTGGGTATATACCCAAAGGAATGGACATCATTGCATTGAAGGGATACCTACACTCCCATGTGTATTGCAGCTCTATTTACAATAGCTAAGATATGGAACCAACCTAAAGTCCATCAGCTGATGACTGGATAAGGAAAATGTGGTATATATACACAATGAAATACTACTCACCGTAAAAAGAATAAAATTCTGCCATTCACAGCAGCATGAATGAGCTTGGAGAAAATAACCTTAAGTGAAACAAGCCAGGCACAGAAAAAGAAATACTGCATGTCCTTATTTATAAGTGCGAACTAATAAACAAACAAACAAACAAATAAATAAATAAAAGAAGGAAAGAAAGAAAGAACAGTCACAATAATATACTGAACTTTCAGAAGGAGAGAACAGAACTATGGATGCTAGAGGTGGGAAAAGGGGAGGGTGAGGGAGTTAGTGAGAAATTGTTTAATAGACACAAGGAGTGATCATGTTTTGTAATGATGAACATCACACATTATACATAGGTATTGATATTCAACTCTGTACCTCACAAATACATATAGTCAATTATGCTTTAATTAAAAAAATAAAATTAAACCCAAACAAAACTGAACAAAGCAAGAAAGTCTTACAGTGAGATAAAGAGTTTCTTTTTTGATACTTTTAGCAGGTAAGTTAACATACTCCATGTTTAACATGGACATTTCTCCCATTGGTTGTCTTCCTACTGTTCAGATTTCCCCGAGTTATCTTATTCTCAATCTTGACTTCAATGGTCCCTCACATACTGATATCCCTAAATTCCAACTAAGACTCCAAATCAGGCTCTATCCTGAGCTCCAAACTGCTATATCCAATTACTGTATTGTGTTAGTTATCCTTTGCTGTGTAACAAATTACCCCAAAACTTACTGGCTTAAAACAATGCATATCTATTTTCTTATAGTTTCTATAGATCAGAAATTAGGGCTCAGCTTAGCTGCGTCTTCTGGCCCAGGGTCTCTCACAAAGTTCCAATCCATGTGTAGGTCTTGACTGTTGTTTCCTCAAAGGCTCAACTGGACGAGGATTTATTTCCAGGAGCACACTTCTGATTATTGGTGGGAG
>NW_007733900.1:12186-25537 GCF_000696425.1 Galeopterus variegatus
GGCCTCTCTTAGTTTCTTGCCCCACAGGCCTCTGCACTGAGTCGCTCACAATGAGGCAGCTGGCTTCCCTCAGAGTGAGAGTGTGAGAGAAGGGCCTGCAAGCAAGAGGAAGTCACTGTCTTAGAATAACCTAATTTTGGAAGTGTCAATCCATCATTTTTGCCATATTCTATTCATTGAGCCATTTGGTCCAGTTCTCCTCAAGATGAGGTGATTATACAAAGAAATGAATACCAAGAGGCAGAACACTGGGGACCATCCTAGAGGCAGCCCACCATATGTGCCAGCTAAACCTGTCTTTCCAGGCTATCACAGGGGCTTGGAGCAGTATGTCCAAAATTAATCAATGTTGCTCCCAAACCTGCTTCTCCTTCTATGCTTTCTCTCTTGACTATGGGTCACAGATTGTGACCTACACAGTTTCTCTGTGTGTGTGTGTGTGTGTTTTGGTATGTGATGTGTGTTTTGGTATGTGAGTTTATTGAAGTTTTTTCTTTTTTTTTTTTTGTCTGAAGGGCTGGTTGATGTTAGTTTATATTACTAGTTCAGAGATCCTGGAGACAATACCGTGGGAAGATAACATAGTCTGAGTGTGTAATTCTAGAAAACTTTGTGTTTAGTGAATTTTTGCCTGCAAGATCAAACATCTCTACACTTCTTTCTGTCTGGCCTGGACTTTTTTTTTTTTAAACAAATTTATGGCATGATGATATCTGGCCTCTTTATTGATGCTGCCTTCATTCTCCGGATGTCAGGTGGAATCTCTGCTGTTTTTCCAGTTAATGGTCTGCTGTCTGTCTGCTTGCTGAGGCTGTACAGAATTTGTGTGTACAGCATACTGCTGTGGAATTTCAGTGGGGACAATGAACCAAGAGAGGCATGCATACATGTACGATGGCCTTCTCTCAACTCCAGATCTCACATTTTCAGGTTAGAGGAATCAAGATCTCCTCTACTTGCTTCCTTGCGTTTTGAAGCAAAGGAGTCACAAGACATCTTTTGTACCCAATTGCATTATATATGGTAATTATTTCTCATTAACTTTTTGGGGGGTGTAGAGAATGCCTATAGATATTTTCACATGCAGTTTCCTATTTTTATATTGTATTAATTTCTTCTGGAATCTAGAATGAGTTGGAGATGAGGTGAACTAGAAGTCTAGGTTCAATTGGTTATTTTACATAATTAAAAAAATTACCTTATTTCTTGCCTTGCCACCATAATTAGATTCTATTTTAGAGGCTTAATNCTCTTGACTATGGGTCACAGATTGTGACCTACACAGTTTCTCTGTGTGTGTGTGTGTGTGTGTGTGTGTGTTTTGGTATGTGATGTGTGTTTTGGTATGTGAGTTTATTGAAGTTTTTTCTTTTTTTTTTTTGTCTGAAGGGCTGGTTGATGTTAGTTTATATTACTAGTTCAGAGATCCTGTTTGGTATGTGATGTGTGTTTTGGTATGTGAGTTTATTGAAGTTTTTTCTTTTTTTTTTTTTGTCTGAAGGGCTGGTTGATGTTAGTTTATATTACTAGTTCAGAGATCCTGGAGACAATACCGTGGGAAGATAACATAGTCTGAGTGTGTAATTGTAGAAAACTTTGTGTTTAGTGAATTTTTGCCTGCAAGATCAAACATCTCTACACTTCTTTCTGTCTGGCCTGGACTTTTTTTTTTTTAAACAAATTTATGGCATGATGATATCTGGCCTCTTTATTGATGCTGCCTTCATTCTCCGGATGTCAGGTGGAATCTCTGCTGTTTTTCCAGTTAATGGTCTGCTGTCTGTCTGCTTGCTGAGGCTGTACAGAATTTGTGTGTACAGCATACTGCTGTGGAATTTCAGTGGGGACAATGAACCAAGAGAGGCATGCATACATGTACGATGGCCTTCTCTCAACTCCAGATCTCACATTTTCAGGTTAGAGGAATCAAGATCTCCTCTACTTGCTTCCTTGCGTTTTGAAGCAAAGGAGTCACAAGACATCTTTTGTACCCAATTGCATTATATATGGTAATTATTTCTCATTAACTTTTTGGGGGGTGTAGAGAATGCCTATAGATATTTTCACATGCAGTTTCCTATTTTTATATTGTATTAATTTCTTCTGGAATCTAGAATGAGTTGGAGATGAGGTGAACTAGAAGTCTAGGTTCAATTGGTTATTTTACATAATTAAAAAAATTACCTTATTTCTTGCCTTGCCACCATAATTAGATTCTATTTTAGAGGCTTAATAACATCTTGAAAATTTCTCCTGTCAAAACTAATTATCCACCAGTTTCTTCATGCCCAACTATTTATTTATTTGTCCTTCCCAAAGAACTCCAGTAGATTAGCGAGAAGTAATGTTACCTTGATCTCAATAGATTGCATTTCTGAAAACAGCATTACGCCTATAACTTTCTTGCCATGGAAGTAAGGCTAATTTAATTGCATGTGCTCTATTGCTTTTTCTGGAAACTCTGAGAGTTGGGGCACATCTTGGCAAACCTCTGGTTCTCTGAAAGTTGCTGTTTGTATGATCATAGCCATGTATGTCAATTTATACTTAACAGTTTTCTAAAAATTTTGTCTGGGGATCCAGTTTTTGTGCCTTACTTATATCTAGCTCATCAACTCATGTAAAGCAAGCTCTATCTTTTCTCTTTTACTTCTTACTTATCAGCTAAGGTTATCTGGGATCAGTGTTCATTATAAAATCTTGTCAATAAGCACCAAAACAAAGTTTACAGAGTCTTTGCTATTTCCTTGTCATTCTTCAGCATGAATTTGGTACCATAAAGATAAAATGGTCCCAGTGATTCAGCTTTAAATTTATTTAAAGAAACCTTTTTTCACAAACTGTGTTTAAATGGTAAGTAGTTCCTAGGTGTGCCTAAATTTTCACATCTGTTTTGCTATACTTATTATTTGTACAATTCTCTTTAGTTGGCCAGGGACACTCTTTTAATTTTCCCCTAACAAATGCTTAGCTTTTTTGGGATTCACTTTTCTGAAATTGAGTAAACATGTCATGGATATCAATTACATCAGGATCGTCACTTGCTGCCAACCATTTCAAACATTGATTTTGTTTTTATGCCTCTAGTATATGTCTAGAAGCATTTGTCTGTATTTCTCAGCTTGGCTTTACTGCCACTTCTTATACTTGTCAGTTGTCTGAGCCATTTAGTGGATTACTTTTCTGTCCCCATTTTTTTCTCAAGTACATCATCAACTTGCAACAAAAAACCTTTGTAAGACTAGTGTCAATCTGAGTGTTTTTGCTGTTCTGCATTTATCCTTTACCTCATTGGTATATAAAAAAATATAAAAATCACTTTTGCTGACATTTTATATATTAATGCCAATGCCTTGATTGCATTTTTGTTCATACTCTCTCTTTTCCATCAGTGAGCTCTTCTGTTTATAATAGGAACAGGGTTGTGGGTTAGGTCAAACTTCAGGTGTGTTCTCTGCACTTCCAGGCAACATTTTTGTTCATACTCTCTCTTTTCCATCAGTGAGCTCTTCTGTTCATAATAGGAACAGGGTTGTGGGTTAGGTCAAACTTCAGGTGTGTTCTCTGCACTTCCAGGCAATACCAACTATATTTCTTAGTCAATTCACTTTCACAATCTCAAAGTGGACTCAGCTGATGGTTTTACTTTTTATTTCACTGAAAATACTCAATCAATAAGAAGAAACCTTGTCTTCCTGCAACCAAATTTACCAAATACATATGGATGTATGCATATGCTCTGTCTTTCTCTATCTGCTCTTCTGCAACAATGCATCCAGTACTCCTGCTTTTATCAAAGGCACTATACTTATGTACTTAATCCCACTAGTTTTCTTCCATTTGAGGATTTTTGCTCCTGTGAATGTATAACCTCTTTTCTGCATCATCAAAATTGTCCTAAGAAATTATCCCTATTANAGTGTCAATCTGAGTGTTTTTGCTGTTCTGCATTTATCCTTTACCTCATTGGTATATAAAAAAATATAAAAATCACTTTTGCTGACATTTTATATATTAATGCCAATGCCTTGATTGCATTTTTGTTCATACTCTCTCTTTTCCATCAGTGAGCTCTTCTGTTCATAATAGGAACAGGGTTGTGGGTTAGGTCAAACTTCAGGTGTGTTCTCTGCACTTCCAGGCAATACCAACTATATTTCTTAGTCAATTCACTTTCACAATCTCAAAGTGGACTCAGCTGATGGTTTTACTTTTTATTTCACTGAAAATACTCAATCAATAAGAAGAAACCTTGTCTTCCTGCAACCAAATTTACCAAATACATATGGATGTATGCATATGCTCTGTCTTTCTCTATCTGCTCTTCTGCAACAATGCATCCAGTACTCCTGCTTTTATCAAAGGCACTATACTTATGTACTTAATCCCACTAGTTTTCTTCCATTTGAGGATTTTTGCTCTATGCTCTGTCTTTCTCTATCTGCTCTTCTGCAACAATGCATCCAGTACTCCTGCTTTTATCGAAGGCACTATACTTATGTACTTAATCCCACTAGTTTTCTTCCATTTGAGGATTTTTGCTTCTGTGAATGTATAACCTCTTTTCTGCATCATCAAAATTGTCCTAAGAAATTATCCCTATTAGTATGCAAACATAATGTAATATTTTTCACCAAAACAAACAACATGAACATAATGAATGAGGGGTGATTACTGTCATTTATCAATCATTCAAATGTTACTGCAATCAGACATATTAAAATTAAACATATAACCAACATAGAAGGGGTCTTCAAAGTTCATGAAAGGATTTGTATTATCTTTTAATTTCATCTTTCCACAAACTTTTTGAAGTACCCTCATATGTACATTAACAATGTCACTTAATGTAATCTCTTGCCACCAACTTTTTCCTATAAACTATACACACAGATTCTAAATGCAGGCTCTATTCTGTTGTCTAATAGAAGATCGACCCAGAACACACTTACATTAATTCTTAGATTATCATCAAAAGGCAGTTATTTTTAAAATTTTGAGAATTTCTAGATTCTTGAAAATAAGGAGGCTTGAGAAATGTTTTTTATTTAAAAAGAGGGTGGGGAATTAACTCGGAAGCTTGGGTCAGTAATCAAACTGCATTTACTTGCCCTTAGCGTCTTTGGAGTGCATCTTCCTCACGTGTATAGAGAAAGAGGACTATTCACAGATTTGAATATTCCAATCTAGCCAAAGGCCCTTCCATATTTTTATTATTAATGTTCAGTATCAAAATTACCCTTTTATATATCTTGAGGTGGTGATTGTTACTAATAAATATAATATAACCACCCAACAAAAATCAGACTGCATGATCACTGAACTAAGTGAAGTGGTTAGTATGGTGGGATAGATGATGCAAGAGAACAAAGTACTAGAGTCAGGAGGCTGAGTGAGTCCAGGCTTTAAGTTCTTTGGAAACTTGCTTTTCTCCTCTAAAGACTGACAGTGTTGGATTAGATGATACACATGACCTCATTTGCTCTGAAACATAACAAATATTTTTTTTGGCTAATAATAATTAAAACTAACCTTTTTTGAGCTCTTTCTAAGTTACATTTCAAGGCACTATTAGAAGTGCTTGATATGGACTATGAAATTTAATTCTCACAACAACAGCCCTTTAAATTTTGGTACAATTAACATTTGCTCTGAAACATAACAAATATTTTTTTTGGCTAATAATAATTAAAACTAACCTTTTTCGAGCTCTTTCTAAGTTACATTTCAAGGCACTATTAGAAGTGCTTGATATGGACTATGAAATTTAATTCTCACAACAACAACCCTTTAAATTTTGGTACAATTATTATCACAGATAAAGACACTGAAGCTTAGAAAGACTAATTAAAATGTCCAAAGCCTATCAGCTGGCAAGTGATGGAGCTGAGACTTAAATCCAGGCCATGTGACACAAAAGCTACAAACCGCTTGACCATCTCAAAAGACTACGTCTTTCAAAGTGTGAACAGATTCAGAAAAAGTGAATTATAATGTAAGTAGAATGACTTTTTTAAAATAAAGAACTGTGGTGGAATTAAATTTTGAGATTGTATAAACCTGTTCATTTCTCACTCTCTACTCCCAGGAGACTACTCTAGTCCCTCGAAGCCAAGTGTTGTTTCAGGGAAACGATTACAGAGAACACAGGGAAGAAGGAACCAAGGTTCTGGCTTTTGAGTATCTACATTGACTTTTTAAACTCATGGGGAGGTAATTGGTCTTTTGGGCCAAAATTTGTGATGTGTTAGAGCCAGGATGCTTGAATTTCAAATGTTTAGGAACCTAGGAGTATTGAAATGAAGTTCATGTTCTTTACAATGTATTTAAAAGTGTAGACAAAAAGAACAAGTCTTGCCCTAACTCAGAAATGAATTAGAATAGGCTAGTCTAGGAAGAAGAGTTAAAGAGGAAGCGAGTGAGTTAGAGCCTCAGAGAACGGGTCCATGACCGATTCTCCAGGGCCTGAGAACTTTGGGGAGGGGAGCAAGTGATAGAAGCCCAGGTAACCCTTCTAGGGAACTGGAGAGTAGTGGAGATGCTGGCTGATTTTAATGGCTGGAACCCTGGGGGCTGGCAGCCTCTCAGAAGATCCCCATAGAATGGGGATATCTGTGAAATGGGTGTCTAGAGTGTATGTGTCTCCAGGGAAGAATCAGAGGGCCTGAGACAACCCCAACAAATTATCTGAGCCTGTGTCAACATGGGAGGACACCATATATTTTTTTTGTGTGTGGTCACAGAGTATGTGGTAGATAAGAGGGACTTTAATCCTGGAGTAGACTAGAGCTGGGGATAAGGATGATGCAGAGTGAAAGGACATCACTTTGAGAGACTGGGAGAGATGAATGGTAATAACCAGATGTCAGAAGAAATAAAGAAGCATTAGTTGATGTTGAGGATGTTATAGGCTAACAAGTAACGCACTCCCCAGTGCCTTCTTACCATGTAAGTACCCTAGGAAATTAAATGTAACCTTTTAGAGAAAAGAGGAAGCTGTGTGGGATTCTGACGTGACTGAAACAATATTAAATGGACTGAGAACATTTTGGTGATTGAGTTAAACTTATTATGTTTGAGAAACTGACAGATGGAGTTGACGCAATTAAGTTTTTTTGTCACTGGGTACAATAAGGGCTTGAAATAGAAACCAAGTTCTGTTTAGAAAACATAAGATAGTTAAATATTTCTTGCATACCTAGGTAAGTAGGCTAATAATATCATACTAAGAAAGGAAGAATATACTGAGGAATTAGGGAAAACTTCTCAGAGGGTTTGGGTTCTGAGTTGGGCCTTGAAATGTGAACAGCATTTTTATTCTAAAATTACAAGGGGAGACGGGTGGAAACTGTTTACCAGCTGTGGACAATATGAACAAAGAAGGCACACAGTTGTGAAAAGTATTGGTGTATTCAAGGACCAGTGTGACCACAGCATAGGAGGATACATAACTGGGAGAATGGATTAACGCTTGATCATAAATGGAGTACAACACCACGCTCAGGTGTTTGGATGTTTTCAGACCTGTAGACAAGGAGAGGCTGCTGGAGGGTTTCGAGCAGAGAAGAGAGATCAATTGCTTGCATTTTTATAAGTCACTCTTCGAAGCCCCATGCCTGTTATTCAATGTCCTACTTGACATTCCTACTTGGCATCTCACAGAAAGGTAAAACTAAACCAGATTAAGAGTAAATTCTACATTTCTTTCCAAATCTTCTTCTCTTCCAGGCTTCCTGTTCCAGAAAATAATACCTCCTTTTCCCCAGGTGCTCATGCTGTCATGCCCTTGTTCTCACTACTTCTCTATATTTAATCTTTTTTTCTATTATGTCAATTCTACTAGAGAAATAGATTTCAAATATGCGTGCTTCTCTCCATCTCCCCTGCCCTCACTTCTAATCTAAGTCACCAATTTCTCCTACCTGGATCCCTGCATTTCACTCTGATCTACTTTTGTGGTATACTCTGCAACTGATGCTGGTCATCTTCTACTCTTGCCCCCTCCAATCCATTTTTTCCCATTACAGCAATAATAATATATGTAAAACAAGAATATGTTCATGCTCTGTTTAAATTCCTTCAATGACTCTTCACTGCCCTTACAACAGAATCTCAAACCATCATTACCAAAGTCTCTATGTTATGTGCCCACTGCATGTCTTTCCAGGGGCATCTCTTGCCTCTCCTTACTTCACCCTCTAATCTCCATCTTTACCCTCTTCCAGTTCCTGAAAGAAATTCTACTCTTGTCTGGCTTATGTTATTTTCACATGCTCTTCTCCAACTCTTTTCCTAGTCTGTTTAAATTCCTTCAATGACTCTTCACTGCCCTTACAACAGAATCTCAAACCATCATTATCAAAGTCTCTATGTTATGTGCCCACTGCATGTCTTTCCAGGGGCATCTCTTGCCTCTCCTTACTTCACCCTCTAATCTCCAGCTTTACCCTCTTCCAGTTCCTGAAAGAAATTCAACTCTTGTCTGGCTGATGTTATTTTCACATGCTCTTCTCCAACTCTCTTCCTAATAACTTTGTGCATCCTTTGGTTTCAATTAACATCATTTCTAGAGAATCCTGCTTTGAATTTCAATCCTAATCAAGACACTTTTTTAAACATTCTTCACATCATTTCCTTTTTTACACCACAGTTTGTAATTATATATTTGTTTGCATATTTGTTTAATGTATGACTTCCCTGCTAGACTATAAACTCCATAATTTTATCTATTCTGTTCTGTGATCAATCGCCAGTTGCTAGCCCAGTCCCTGGCACACTGTAGGTTTTTCTTAAATATTCTTTGAATAAGTGAATAAAAGAATGGCAGTCAATGATGTAAAAGCCAGTTATCACGTTTGAGGCAAGAAGATCTGTTTAAAAACTTGCTAATAAAAAATAATAAAAGTTGGAATTTATTGTAGTTGTAAATTACAGAAAAAGCAGAAGATAGAAAGTGGTCACTTTAATATCCTGAGGTCAGTGATCTAGACAAGTACAACAGCTCCACACTCATCAGACTCCCAGGTCTCATGTAATTTCTTGCCCTGCTTTCCCTAGAATGCCACCGTCTGAACCAACCAGGATGGCTGTGCAGATTCTCCCATTGGGTCCATATATTGGGCTGCAGAGAAATGGAATGGGAGGCAAAGGCCAAGCCCTCTCCCTTTAGGAAGACTTCCGAGATGTCCTATAAAATGCTTCTCTTATGTCTTGTCAGCCAGATATGAAGTGGTTGAGAGTGTGGTTTGCCAGCTACAATTGGGGTTCTGTTATTAAGAAAGTAGGAGAGAATGAGTATGTGTTTGGACGATCCATAGTCTATACCATATGTTGGTTATGATGAAAATAGAGAGACTGGAACAAATATGGGCCTCCATTTAGATGTACTGAGAACTCAGTTCTGATTAGGTTAGCTTAACTCTATCTCATTTTATGAGTAAGAAAAATGAGGTCAGTTAGAATGAATATCTGCACCTACACACCTCTTTACTTCCCATCATCCTGATAACATAAGGCCTATTTTGTCAACAAATGGTTTCACTTATGCTGACATTTTCTATAAATTTCATTCGAACTAAAACTTTATGAGGAATTCACAAAACATCCTCAAAATGCTTAAGCAGTTTGCAGTCTAAATATTTAAAACAAATATATCCAAATATATAAACACCGACTGTCTCATCTTTCTAGTAGATAAATCCAAACATATCAGTGGGGGCAGTGAAAAGTCAGCTATCTTTGCTCAGATGTTGTTTAGCATATCCCCAGATGCAGTGGAAGATATCTGAGGGGTGTTCTTTTCTTTCTGCTAATCCTTTTTATCATTGTGTAATGTTTCGAAATGCGGAGACATAATCCTACTAATGAAAAATATGTCCAATTAAAATCTCATCCATATAAATGTGTTTTGCTCACAACAAAATTTTAAACTATTAGAAAATAATTCTGAAATATCAGCTACTATTTTTACATTTTATTATACCTTATTTCAATCAAATAACATTCTGTTCTTATAAAATATCTCATACAATGTATAGAGGTTCATCTTCTGATCATTTCCCTTGTTTTTTTTTTTCTGGCCAAACTTGGGATTTCTTTTTAGTAATAACTTCTCTGCTCAAATAGGTAGGAGCTTTTATCAAAATTCTGTCACATTGAAGTACTGTAATCTATTGATGTAACAATCACAGTCATCACACTATGGCAACAGTAACAATAAACCAAAAATGATCAATAACGGGGTGTTTTCAGAGGTGTAGACAGGGTCTTCGGTACTTGACACACATTATCTGATTTTAAATGGTTGGTGATCATTTCCACATTTCATTGATGAAGAAAATTAAGTTTAAAGACGTTAAGTATCATATCCAGGGCTGCAAAGCTCACAGAAATAAGCCAAGTCTGTGTGACTAGGTCCTGTGTTGCCCCCCTCTTCATTATGTGTACCCTCTGCTCCCCCTTCCCTTAATCTCTTAATGGACATTACATTCATTTGAAAACCCAGAAGACATAACTGGAGAGCTGGCTAATTTGTTGGCTTTTATGAGAGATGTGGGTCCACAATTATATTAGTT
Source organism: Galeopterus variegatus (assembly GCF_000696425.1). Classification (NCBI taxonomy): domain Eukaryota; kingdom Metazoa; phylum Chordata; class Mammalia; order Dermoptera; family Cynocephalidae; genus Galeopterus; species Galeopterus variegatus. The sequence continues at coordinate 22,761 of NW_007733900.1, forward strand.
CTTATCAAAAATTCCTGACTTGGAGACCTATTGACAACAGAGCGTTCAAGAATATGTGTCGAAGTGTCTGTGAACATCCTGAAATGTTATGTATTTATTTAGGGAGACTATCTATAGCCTTCATCAGATTCTTATAAGTATCTGTGATTTCTAAAAACCTAAGGCTCTAGAAGAAAATCAATAAATATTCATGAATGATGAACATGACAAACTAGTAAAAAATTTGTTCATATATTCCTTTGAAATATATATCACTGCTCTTTTTAAGAAGCCTGAGTGGATGGTGGGTGACACCTGTTGAAATATATCCACTACTCTAAATTACTATAGGAGGAAGGTGGAATCAATATTTTCTAGAAGCCTGTTGATTCATTAGAAGGCACTGGAGTGTGTGGTAAAAACACACAAACAGAGGTTTAAAGACTGAACTCTATCTGGGACTCAGACCTGTCCTCTGACTTTGCAGTAAGTTTCTTAATAATTCTTTTCCTCAGTTTGCTCATCAGTTAAAAAAAATGGAATGATAATATAAGCCCTGTCTAGTTAATACAGGAAAACAAGATAATGGATATAAAAAATAAACAAACACAATTATTTTTAACACTGAACTGAATCTCTGAAGTTCTCTGTTTCATCCTGGGTTTTATAATGACACAGTAGTCAAATCCCTTCATTGAGCTGGGACATTAATTCCTCTGAGGAAAAAGAGAATGCTCTCTTTCCTTTCTGTCTTCCAGAAGCAGTGTTTGGAATAACAATAACAACCAAGTGATATGCAAACGTTTTTTCTTCAATGAGGTCTGCCTATCTGAAGTAGCATATAGTTCATTAATTCAGCAATGAACTAGACACTTAAACTAGAACTAGAACTAGAATAATGAACTAGATGCATTAACTTACCAGCATATTCTGCCCTGACCATGATCCATTCTTCACTACTTGATGTTATATTAGCTATCTGTTTCTTTGCCTATTGTTTTTCTGCTCCCCTACAATTAAAAATATCTATGAAGCTTAGGACTTTGTTTTGGTATCTGCAGTATCTAGAATAGTACTTAGAATAGTACCTGCAATATAGTAGGTACTGAAAAAATTCTTGAGTGAATGTTGAATAATTTACATGTACAATGCATTGATAAAATTGAGGCACAGAATTTTACAGTACTGTATAAATGCAAAACACTGTTGCAACTCAGCCACTCTTCCCTTATCTATTATTTTCTCCTGTGATCCCTTCCTTTCTTCCCAAGTATTGATGAGCTTCCCATTAATTTCTTGTTACTTCCACCACAAACTTCTGCCTTGGTCTATGTTGGGCACTGTCACGTCGTCACTGCAAACCCAATGCAGTTGACCATGGCTTAAGCTCTGGAGTCAGTCGTGTATGAGCATCCTGGCTCTGCCACTAACTGGGTATGTGTCCTAGGAAAACTCGAGTAGCCTTTGCAAGCCTCAGTTTTTTCTAATAGAAATAGAGAAAGAGAGAAAGAAAATAGAAAAAAGGTAATCACAAAATTTACCTCGACTACAGTGTGGCTACTAGAAAATCTTAAAAAAGGAGTGTTCATAGCAATAACCTTGGTGACAATTAGCAAAGTGAGTGAGTTTTAAAGTAGTGACATGAATCTGGTCAAACTTAAATTCAGCAGCAGCCTTTGTAACTGGAAATGCTGTTATATCCATCAGAAAATACACTAATAAGCCCTCCTGTGGTTGTTCCTACTATTTGGACTTTTACAAATACCCTAAATATGTGTGTTTTTCAGGGAACATTTGACTGCATTCAGAAGCACATCAGGAGTTCCTATGTGGGCAGAGACACAGATTGTTGGGGCCATATGGGCCTGTGGACTTCAAGTATAGTAGCATGCTAAGAAACCTTCTCAGATTCTTTCTTCCATCCAAAAACTCCTACTTGGTGCTTGTTCCAACTCCAGACTACAACACATAAGTCATTTCATACTGAGAGCTCTAAACTTTCTCAATAGGAAGGTAGAGTATGAAGATATGTGGGATAATTCTGGGAAAAAATAGTTATTACTGATGGTATCACAATAAACAACTTTGATGAGGACAGAAAGTTCTAAAGTCAACATTGTGCCAAGGTGGAGTTAATTTCTCACTTTTAAATACTAATAATATGTATTCTATCATGTTCTTTTGGGATGATGGGTCCTAAAAATGGACTGGGGTGTCTGAAGTGGTAGGATTTAAAAGGGCTAGAAAAGTGTCACTAGTATTGGACGATGTATGGATTTGATCTCCCTGCAAGAGTTGCAATGAGATGCCCCATTTTGCCATACAGACTCCATAGATTTTAACAGAGGATTTAAAAGGGCTAGAAAAGTGTCACTAGTATTGGACGATGTATGGATTTGATCTCCCTGTAAGGGTTGCAATGAGATGCACCATTTTGCCATACAGACTCCATAGATTTTAACAGGACTTATGGTGAAAGTGAGTGATATTTCTTTTTCAAATTATTGACCTGTTTTGATATTTTTACATTTACACATGGGTCTTGATTCAGTTGGTTTTAATGGGAAACTAATTAAGAAGCTATGAATTTAAGATTTTGCTTATTAACATATAAAGGATGATGCATCTACCTGCATGCGCATTTGCACTGGTGTAAGTAATTTGTCTCAGAATGACAGTGAAATTGTAATTGATTTGGACAGCCATGATTGATGTCTATGTCATTTTTTGTCACAGAGAGACGTGGGGAAGACCTGCAAGGTCTGTTGTTATATGAGAGGCCACTGGTTAGCATGGGT
>NW_007733900.1:26266-30709 GCF_000696425.1 Galeopterus variegatus
ACAAACAGATCACATGGCAAGAGGAAGCGGGAGAGAGGAAGCAAGAGAGAGAAAGAGAAGCTGACAGGGTATTTTTAAGCAACGAGCTCTCTCGCAGGAACTAATTAGAGCGAGAACTCCCTCATTAACCCCCCCCCCAAGGGAGAGCATTAATCCATTCATGAGGGATCTGACCCCATGACTCAATCAGTTTCCAACACTGTCACATTGGAGATTAAATTTCCACATGAGTTTTGGAGGAGACAACACATCCAAACTCCATCAGTGGGGAAAAATGGAACACTGGTGAGCTGGTGTCAGATAAAGACTTGACTGTTACTTTGTTTGGCTCATTGTCTTAATTAACCACTTTATATGTGATTACTAAGAATTTATCACTGTTTGAAATTATCTCATTTACTATCTCCATTTCCCAACTTCAATGCAAGCTCCATGATTCTAGGGACCCTGTCTGCTCTGTCCACTGTGATACCTGCAGTACCTAGACCAGTAGCTGGAAGATACGAGGTTTTCAGTGAAAATATGAACACAAATAATGGAAGCTACATACCTGGTCCGAGAGAGACGTGGGGAAGACCTGCAAGGTCTGTTGTTATATGAGAGGCCACTGGTTAGCATGGGTGCCTTGCCTGTTTCTCCTCAGCACTCACCATTCTGTACATATCAATGGATTCTTACTGTAAGGCCCTGTGACTCTGTCTTTCATAGCTTTCATGCAGCTAGTTGGAAATGTCTGGTTGTTAATTCCAGCAACAGACCTCAACCAATGATGGACAGCAGTTGACAAATAAATACCTCACTTCCTTGTCCCTTGTGCGGGACAACCTTGCAGCTTACTTCATGGAGTCTTCTGGAAGTCCTCAGTGGGACTGAGCTCTAGCTGTGCATTACCCCATGGCAGTGCATTCATTGACATACTTTGGATAGCTTCCTTTCCTGTCTCACTTCCGCACTACTCCAGTACTTATGCTCCCTGGGATTGTTTCTCAAACAAGCTATTACACACAAGTCACTACCTTAAGCATTTCTTCTGGAGGTAACCTAACGTAAGACAGGAAGTCATAAAAGGATGCAAAGGTATCATGGTTAGGATGGTCAGAAAGAGGAATTTATGGATGAGGACAGACCATATTCATTTGTTCAGTTATTCATTCATTCATTTATTTATTCATTCATCCTTTACTCGTTGACAGCCTGCAATGTGCCCATAACTATGGTAGAATTTGTAATGATGAATAATAACTAGCACCCATTCATAAGGAGCTCACAGTTCATAAAATATCAGGCTTTTTAAAGGCTGAGACTATTTCATAGTTTTTTCTTGCTGTCCTAGGAACCAAATCCTAAACTGACTGGATGGAATAAAGATTTACTTATTCTTCATTTGTAAATGATGGAGGTTTATAAATTAAACACAGGGCAGTGCTAAAACAGGAACCTGCTTGCATTGACTACTATTTCTGTTTCATACGCAAAGGAAAAATCTTGTTATCTGGACTCTCTATACCCAGCTTATAAGGGTGTCTTTAGTTAATTCTTTTTCTGTGGATTCCCTGGCTTTGAGATGCTCCATAAGTACAAGGTGTTATGTTCTCAACCCTTACTAAATTTTTTCTTTAAAAACCACACAGATTTTGTTTAAAGTGGTATGTAGGAGGGTTTTAGAAAACACATTTTATTCCCACTCTTGTGTTCTGTTCTGTCAGTACCATCTGGTAGGAGGGAGAACCTCCTTAATTGACACTAATGACTGGGAGATCCATTGCAAATTACTAAATTTTGCAGATTAGCAAACATGATTAGAAAAATCAAAGCGTCTGCATTGAACTAATGTATTTTGTTGAGAACTAAGAAAAAAATTTAAACATGCTATTAGAGCTTAATATTTTAATATAAATAGGTACTTTATAGGGTTGACGATGCCATTAGGGAACACTAGAACATAATGTTCTGTGGAAGAAATTAGTTGCAATTTATAATGTCCTCATGCATTTTCTGAACCTGACCAATATCCACACTGTACATGAACTAAGACTGAGGTAGAATCATCTTGGAAGAATCTTAGAGGTCATCTAGTGCCACTTTCTCTGATGCGGGAAATGTACAAAGATTACTTGTATATGTGTGTCTCTTTATGTTATGTCTTATTGCTTTATAATAACAGTGCTTATGTTAATGGAAATTTTGTGGTTTGTAAACATTTTAAATGTCAGATGTTGAGGCTCTTAACGTTTATTATTCTCAATTCCCATTCCTCTGTTATCCTTGCTCGTTATCGGGCAACAAAATCTCTCGCTTCCTCCCACACACCAGTGTAAATAGTTTAACACACACAACTCATATATGCATACAACTTTCTTAGGCCCAGCTGTGTGTGCCTTCTGCATCCTTCAAGAACTCAGTCATGAAGTGGAGGGTGGAGGGCAGAGGGGGAGAAAGAATGAAAGTAGAGGATAGACTCATAGCATGGACAATGCAGAGATTTTTCCCCCCTACCTTTAAATATTGCAATATACAATATGGTATATTGTAATATCATAATATTGTCAGCTTCTTTTCAAGTAAAAATCTTCCTGAAATTAGGCTGAAGTTAAGTGTGGAATTTTGAGCTCCAAAGATTATTGCTCTAACTTAGCTATTTTTCTGATTGCAAGGAAAAGGATGAAAAAGATCACAGTGCCATTGACTTCACTGTGATACAGTCAAAAGCCAGTAGGAGGAGCATCCCAGGTATGTGCTCTCTGCAGCTGGGAATTGCACTACAAAACGTCCTAGCTTGCATGTGATACAAGGTTAGTGCTTCTGGAATCAGAAGCAGGAGGAGCAAAGGATGTACATCTCACTGACTGTGTGATCCAATTAAGAGAAATAATGTCATCTGTGGCTTTGAAACAAATAGAAAGCTATGCAAATCATTACCTATTTTTCTTCATTTAGGTTTCCTGTAATAGGAGCTCTTAATCTACATTTGAATTTTTAAAATAAATTATCCTTGAAAATGAAAGCTTAAAAACATATAAAAGCAATTATAAAACAATTCATTCTAGTATGTTTATGATTAAATTAACAATGTATTGAACTTACTACAAGAAGAAAATTAAGATAAAATGCAAATTCATGACACAATTTTGCTTGCTTTTTCCTCACTGAATCTTCTGTAATCTAGTTCTGCTTGACTTTTCTACTTCTCACCCAGAAAGTTGGAAAATATTATGAGAGATTATTCTAGTCTTAGATATCATGTGGATTTAGCTTCCCCCCTCTCACTGCGGTTTCTTTAGAATACTTTCTGTAATGTTGCTTTCTCTTTTCTGCTGTTTTAAACAACACAAATATTTTGTTTGAAGTTTCTGTCGTGGGAATGTCCTGAAACCTGAGACTCCTAAGGATTTTAGATTAGGAAATGTAAGTGAGTTAGTCACTGAATGCTTATAATAACTAAGACCTCACAGATCTTTCTGGCAAACATGTATGCTTAGATAAAATTCACCCAGAGAGAAACTTTGATAAAAATGTATCATTCATTCATGCTCTTAAAGACAAGCAAAATAAAACAAAAAGCAAATATTTTCTGAGCACTTAGTGTGTTCAAAGCTCTGCAACAGTGGGAAAAAAAAATCAATAAGTATGAATGGCTAGAATAAAGAAATTTTTCCTATGGCTTTCTAGCACAAAATACTTCCATTTCATAGCATTTGGCAATTTTTTTTTTGAGTTTATATTAGTTCGTCCCACTGAAAGAATTGGGAAGAACTTCATACAAAAGAGGGGTTAATTGCCTAAGCTTGCATCAGAAGTGCTTGACAGTATATGGTAGCATTAAACTGAATTGAAGACCTACTAGGAGTAGAGTGATGTAGCCTTTAAAAACTGTTGTGCATAAGGATGAGTACGTTTTTTTTCAGGAAATAAAAAGGAACCATGGATGCACCAATCAATAAGAGGGAATAAATGACATGGTGAATTGAAAGAAGCTGTAATCTTTTTTGCTAAGGAAAATACTCACTTGATAGATTCGTTGGTAAAGGACAGAAATTTTGTGGAGTTTTGTTGTGCTATTCCTGTCTCTCATTGCTACAGTTGAAATACAGACATTTCTAAGAACTTGAGAGGTATTTCTCAGCAGTCACCATAATGTTTACCCTCAGGGATCTAGGCCCAACAACTCTAGCAACCAAATTGGCTTAAAGACATTTCATCTCAAAAGGTCTCTATCATGTTCAAAAAGAGCAAATCATCCTTAATCTACTGTTTAAATTGAAAGTGAAAGACAGTAGACATTAACCTGAGGTCTCCACTCCAGTCACATTGCACAATTGCATTAAAATGCTCTGGTTAGAATGACAGTCCATAACAACACTCAGGTTCTGCTGCTTTAAAATATTAACAGTTCTCTTTGTAGACCTGGAAGATGGTGTGTAAATGAAAAAACATTATAAGAAA
>NW_007733900.1:31579-32708 GCF_000696425.1 Galeopterus variegatus
CCTTAATATTCTTAGTAAAATAGAAGCAAAATTGAAGAGAAGATGAAATAATCTCCAAGGAAGACATTGCAGTTCATTTCTGAGCGAGGCTAATGACTTTGAGCTCTCAGGTTTCTGCTTATTATGTCAAGGCCTATTTCTTCTTTCTTTTAATCAGCCATCAATTTTTCTGAAGGACTGTGCTCCTCTTCAAGATGTAAGCTAGTACCGGCCAGACACAAAAAAGAAAAAAAAGACGTAAGCTAGAATGGTGCTTTTGAAACCATGTGGACATAAAATTGAGACATGGCACAATGAGAAGCTTATGTCACCAGGGTATTCGTGGGTGTTGAGAGGTTCACTGGAGCAATGGCGAAACTTTCATAATTGCCAACAGTCTCAGCAACTTCTAGTTTTTGCAACATGAGCCACTTAGTCTATGGCTACGTGTTCAGCATCATCTAAAACTCAGATATATCACTACTTAGACAAAGGTAGGTAAAGAGCCCTAAGGAAGTAGGTACAAGTTTAAAAGCATCATCCTAGGTCTTCGTACTTCCCTGGTCTTAACCTCTAGTTTTTAATGATAGTTTCCAAACCTGCAGTTACTTGTGGTACAGAAGCACAAGTGTACAGCACAGGCTGTAGTTTCAGTTATCAAGTGGTTGTACTTGATCATTTTCTTTACCTCTCTGAGACTTGTTTGCTTTATAGGTAAAAACATGTATGACAGAAGTCAGCCCACAAGGTTACTTTGAGGACACAATATTATAATGTTACTGCCACAATCCCTCTTATAGTGGAACTCGGTCAATGTTTGTTCTTTCTTGCCTTCTCTTTTTAGTTGCAGTGACTCTACCTGAGTCTAAATGGCATGTGGTGGTGGCAGAGACTGTGGTTTATTTCAGGCAATATCTCCAGCTTCTAGCAAAGTGCTTGGAACATGGCAGGGGCTCAGGGGACGATGTCTCATCCCATAACAGTCTCTCTTTGTTTACAGCGCCCTAGGTGCACTGGCCTTCCCTCCATTCCTTGAATTTCCCAAGCTCCTTACTATATCATTTTACAATTGCTTTTCTCTTTGCTGGAATGCTAGTCACACAGCTCTTTGTGTGGTGACCTTCTTGTCTTTCGAGTGCCAGCTTAACTG
>NW_007733900.1:33315-44712 GCF_000696425.1 Galeopterus variegatus
ATGCTAGTCACACAGCTCTTTGTGTGGTGACCTTCTTGTCTTTCGAGTGCCAGCTTAACTGCCTATCTCCTCAGTGAGGCCTTCCTGCTTCATCTCTCTCTCTCTCTCTCTCTCTCTCTCTCTCTCTCTCTCTCTCTCTAGCTGCTGACCTACCTTCTAAGTGGGAGTCCTGTTCCAGGCCCACATCCTATGTGTGTGACCTTTCAGGCCCAACCACAGGCAGTTACAAGGCTATGCCTGACAGGCCTCATGGGGGATGGGGGTGGGTATGGAGAGAGAGAGCACTTTCTACACCACAGCCATTGCATTGCAGTTTTCTGTTCTTTCTGAAGGGACTTGTAGGTCAGGACTTGGCATAGCACTCCAACCCCCCAGCCGCTCCAGCCAGCCATGCCCATGCTCTCATGCAAACATCTGCATTCCCAGCTCAGGTGCCTTCACTCAGAGGCCTTATCTATCAGGGACCTTGGTTGAGCACATGGATATTCTCTCAGTACCTTTCTACTTCTAGCTCTTCTGCTTTCCCTTCCCCCAGCCCATGGACTCTGTAAAGAGGCAGGAGACTTTGGGCCTCCTGGACAGATTGTCACACCTGTACTTCATCCATCTGACCCCTTGCCTTGTGTCGTTCTGTGGGTGTATTAGTCCGTTTTGTGTTGCTATAACAGAAACACCTGAGACTGGGTAATTTATAAAGGAAAGAGGTTTATTTGGCTTACGATTCTGGGACAGCTGCATCTGGCATGGGCCTCAGACTGCTTCTACTCATGGCGGAAAGCAGCAGGCAGCCGGCGGGTACAAGCAGATCATATGGTAAGAGGAAGCAAGAGAGAGAGAGAAGGTGCCAGGGTCTTTTTAAGCAACGAGCTCTCACAAGAACTAATAGAGTGAGATCTCACTCAGTACCCCCCCCCCAAGGGAGAGCATTAATCCATTCATGAGGGATCTGACCCCATGACTCAATCAGTTTCCAACACTGTCACATTGGAGATTAAATTTCCACATGAGTTTTGGAGGAGACAACACATCCAAACTCCATCAGTGGGGAAAAATGGAACACTGGTGAGCTGGTGTCAGATAAAGACTTGACTGTTACTTTGTTTGGCTCATTGTCTTAATTAACCACTTTATATGTGATTACTAAGAATTTATCACTGTTTGAAATTATCTCATTTACTATCTCCATTTCCCAACTTCAATGCAAGCTCCATGATTCTAGGGACCCTGTCTGCTCTGTCCACTGTGATACCTGCAGTACCTAGAACAGTAGCTGGAAGATACGAGGTTTTCAGTGAAAATATGAACACAAATAATGGAAGCTACATACCTGGTAAACTACTTCTGGGCTCTTCCCAGCAAAAAAATGTGTGTACCATGCTTTTCACAAGGATAAGCATAAGATTCAGGCCATTAATACCAGTTCCTAGGTTTTCATCATTTTCTTGACATAAGATCTGTTTTAGATCATGTCCATACTCCACCTGCCTACATATTCATCTACTGCCTCTTGTAACACCACTTGCAATAACATTCCATATGACTTACTGTAGTTACACTCATAATTTCCATTTTTCCTGTTTAGTACTGATTGCTTATTGACTAGGACTTTCTTCAGTGGCTTGTTAATTTTTGCTTCACTTATCAAATACTCAATCTTTATAGGTTTTTTTCCTCTCCTCAGTCCTGGGAATCTTACACTTGACCAATTTCACTTATTACAAAAGGATGCTAAACTCTAAAACAGAGGTTGGCAAATTATGGCCACTGGACCAAACCAACATGTGGCCTGTTTTTGTACAGCCCTGAAGCTAAGAACGGTTTCTACAATTTTTAAAGGAAAGGAATATGTGACAGAGACAGTATGTGGCCAGTAAGCCTAAAATATTTACTATCTGGCTCTTTGCAGGAAAAGATTGCTGAACCTTGTTTCAAAATACATCCAGCCAGCCCCCACGGTGCCAACACCTGCAGATCCACTTGTTAGCAGAGGCTGCATTGATACAGCTAGATAACCTCGAAAGAAGGCAATTCACTTAATTATAGGAGAAATAAGCTCTACTGTGCTTGGCTTCTGTACCAGGAATTTAAACTTTTCAAGGTGACTCCTCGTGTAAATCTCGGGATGAAGTTTCACTTGCCGCTTTAAAGAGTAAGAAGACCCTACTATGCATTATATCTGTTCTTTTAATCAGAGCAGAGAGTTGAAGGCCTCCTGTGGACTTGAGGGTACAGTGCTTGTTACCTGAGCTCTCTTCATCTTAGGTCCTGGTTGGAATTATTTGCAGCAATTTACTTTGGAGTTCCTAGAAGATCTTTAATAAAATTGATAGTGCTGAGGTAATTTTCTAAGTTCATGTTGACAAACATGAGAAGGGTGGACCAAGGCGGGAAGGCAAGGGGATTATATAACCAAGGGAGCCAATTTGCAAAGACACACTTATCAAAAAGAAAGAACTGTGTAGATCACCACTGAATTTTCTGTTGTTTTGGTTAAAAAAAACTGAAAAAAGTTGACTGCATTTAGCAAGTTCGGAAGTTTTTTTGTTTTGTTTTGTTTTTTTCTGCAAAGAGCAGTGACCTTCATCCATTGAACAAACATTCATTCAACATCTACTGATTACCAGGCACTTTTATAGGTATTGGGATGAAACAATGAACAAATAATGTTTCCACCTTGACCTGCCCTTTAGTGTAGGGGGCTGACATAGGTCAGGTGGTGGTAAGTGCTATGGAGATAAATTCAATAGAGTAAGGGAGATAGGAACAGCTAAGAGAGAGTGTTGCTCTTTTGTGTGAGAGTTTAAGGAAAGCCTGGGTGATGAAATGACACTAGAGCAGAGATAGGACAGCAGTGTGACGGTCGATGATGGAACAAGAACATTTCATGCAGAAGAAACTGCAAAAGCCAAGGCACTAAGGTGGTAAGGTCGGTCTATTCAAAGAATAGCAAGATCAAAGCCAGTCAGCAGAGAAAGGAGAGACAGGGGAAGGTGAGGTCAGAGAGGCCTCAGGAAACCAGACCTAAGTGGCACTGATGACTTTGCCTTTTATTATGAATGAGACAGGAAGTGATTGGGGGCTTTTAGCATAGGATTGCAATGATCTGACTTAGACTTTGAAAGGATTGCTGTGACTTATCTTTCTATTGAGAATAAATTTGAGAGGACAAGGGTAAATACTGAAATTTTAGTTAAAGACCATTTCAATAATCTAAGAAATGACGATGGTGTAGACCAGCATGGTAGTAGTAGAGGCAATAAAAAATGGTTATTTTAAGAACATGCTGTATTTCAAGGCTATAGCTTATGTATTTTGTTGATGGACTGGATACGAGGTATAAGAGAAAGAGAGAGTCCTAAATGACTCCAAAGATTTTTTCCAGAACAAGTGGAATGATGAGGTTGGCATTTGTTGAAGTGGAGAAAACTATAGGAGATATCAGTTTGGTGGAGGTAAACTGGAAGTTTGCCTTTGGACTTGTTAACTTTGAGATAACTATTACACATCCAGGTGGAGGTGGAAGACACAGATGAATATACAAGCCAGAGGGCAGTCTGGGCTGCAGACATATATTTGGGGGTGGTTATTTTACAGATTGTATTTAAAGACATGAAATGGAATGTAAAAACCTAGGAATGTTAACCCTAGGGAGCTGGTGTGCTTAGAGAAGAGAAGATGCCTGAGAACCCAGCTCTGGGTTGTAGATAAAGATAATGTAGTGGAATAAGCACAGGAGACTGAGAATGAACAGCCTGTAAAGTGATGGGAAAACTAAAGGAGATGGTGTTAGAAACCAAGTGAAAAGACTGTGTCAGGAAGGTATGACCAATTCTGTCAAATGCTGCTGATGTGGAGTAAAGTGAACATTATATGTAGCAATGTAGTGTCCATCAGCAACCTCTGGTGGAGATGGGGGATGGAGTGGGTTCAAGAGAGAATGGGAGAAGACAGTATGAAACTAATTAGTCTCTTGGGTAAGTTATTCTTTAAAGGAATATCATGGTAAATAGACATAAGAGAAATTGGATAGTAACTTGAAAGCATATAGGTTCAAGGGAAACATTTTAAAAAAGAAATATGTTAGTATATTTGTATGCTGATCAGAATGAGTAGTGAAAGAAATATTTTAAAAAGCAGAAAAGAAAGGGGATAATGGCTGGGATGATGTCTCTGATTGGTGGGATTGGCTTTTGATAGGTGCATGGAGAGTATATCCTTAATAAAAGGAGAAGTAGAGCTGGGCTAAGAAATGGGGTGGTAAGAGTGGGAAGAAACTCTTTATATTGCTTCTGTTTTCTCAGTGAAATGGGAACCAGGGTCGTAACCACAAAAGAGGATGGAAGAGAAGATATTATGGGCTCATAGAGTGATTGTGGAATAAATGTAAGCTAAGCAATGACCAGGTTGAGAGACGGGAGCCAGATGAGAAGTAAGGCCAACTGCTTAGGGGGCTCTAGCCTTGAAAGCAGTTGTTGACAGAGAGGAAGCCCAAAGGTGCCAAACCTAGAATATGGGGTCAGACGACCGTGAAGATTCAGGATCATGTGAAGTTACAGGATGAACCAGGTGTGGACTAGAAAATATCAACACTTACACGGCAACCTGTGCTCTTCATTTAATAGTGGAAAATAGCTTCTGCACCAATTTTGAAAGGCCTCAGAATAGAGTGATGCCCTGGGCTCTGGGAGGGTTGTTTATTCTCTAACTCCACCAAGGCATGGAAGTTAGTCCAAAGGAGTGTGAGGAAAATATTGCAGTCATGGGTAAGTGACCAAATTTTAAGCCTCATTTCTCCGGCACTATTTTAAAAGAACAACATATCCTGTAAACCAAAAGAATTTGGGGTGATAAAGTAGTATCTCAGCACTTCCATGAACCTACTTTTTAAAATTCGTTTTACAGTTGCTCTATCTAGATCCAATTTAGTCATCTCTCTGGGACCTATGTTAATAATTTGCTTGGGGATTAGCAAAATTATGAAAAATACATCAAATGCCACCTAGTTAATATCACCATTTTATTGTTGATTGTTGGTTAATTGGCTCTTAATTTAGTCATCTCTCTGGGACCTATGTTAATAATTTGCTTGGGGATTAGCAAAATTATGAAGAATACATCAAATGCCACCTAGTTAACATCACCATTTTATTGTTGATTGTTGGTTAATTGGCTCTTTTCCTAAGATGTGGATGTAGAAATTAAATGTATGCTTAATTTTATCTGCAAATGTTTTGTGGACACTTATAAGTCATCATTGTGGCTTTTATTTAAAGTGTAACAACCCTGAGAATTGGAATAGCATGGTGTTTCAACCACTCCTTCAAGTCAAATTTTATGAACAAGAAGAAATTTTTAAAATGCTAGTGCTTCTACTATATTATGTTTCAAATTTGTACTCCTAAACCACCTTTTTATTTCATTTACAATCATGCTAAAATAAGCGCTATTCTCTTGTAACATTATTATTAGAAAAACCTTTATAATCAGCTAGCTTTAAAGATCAAACTTTAATATTTGATAGATGTATTGTAAGTACAAAAGACATAATCTCCTCAAACTCTTGATATGAAATTTTCCTGAATTTTATAGCGTATAATTTTATTTTTTCATTACCCAATGAGAATTCTGTTCAAGGTTAGACTTTGCTATTCTTTGGTTCTATATGCAACACATTGATATTTGCATTAGAAAGAAGTTGTTGAATGGCTGGTATAATATCAGACCTTATCAGGAGGCTCCATTAGTTGACAATTGATTTTGGTAATACCAAAATAAACCAAAGCTTCCCATTAAACTTTACCTTTAAAATATTACAACAATGCAGTATAAATCTATTTGCTGCTGTCTACCAAAGAACCATGTCATATGGTGAGAATTCATATGCACCTTGCATATGTTATTTAACCAACTCAAATCTTGGTTTCCTCCTCCCATTGAGGATAAAGAGAGATGACCTTGGAATCTAGGTCTTCCCAACTCTAAGGTACTAGGAATCCATTTGAAGTCACATAAATCTTTGCACCTTAGACTTGTCTAATGTTTATCTATTTGGTAAGGGAGACCTACCTTGCTTATCCATATAAGTGTTTTTTGGATTCATTATTTACTCTCCCCTTTTCAATACCATCACCTTAGTCATAATACTAAGTATCTGGATTTTTGCAAGGCTTCCAAGTTGGTTTCCTGTGATGTGTATGTTGCATTCTAATAATAGGCTGTTAATTAATTAATTAATTGAACAAATATTTGTTGAATGTCTTATGGTTCAGGCACTATTCTCAATAAGCTGTGAACAAAGCAGACAAAAGCATTTACTTCATTGAGCTTATATTCTAGTGAAGGAAGAAAGACAATAAAAAATATATATGTAAAGTAAAATACACATGTCTCAAATGGTCATCAGAAGAGTGAGGAAAATAAGCAGAGTTGAAAATTAGGGAAAACTGGGGTGGGGTGTAGAAGAGATATAAATAGAGTGGTCAGGAAAGGCCCACTGATAAAGTGACTTTTTTTTAACAGACTGCTCATGCATTTCCTATGAGTACTACATTTAGTGAGTTCCAGATCATGTGACTCTGTAAGGCATTTAGAAGAGGAGAAAAATGTGTAAGCATAGTTTCAGAATTCAAGGAGATTAGAATCCAGTGGAAGATATGAACAAATCAGCCAAGTAAAGAAGAGGTGTCTATGATACAATGCCAAAAACAAGGGGGGTCAGATTCATTCTCTGCCACTTTCCAGTTGTGTAACCTAGGAAAATGACTTCACATTGCTAAACTTCAGTGTGTTTATCTGCAAAACTGAGATTATGACAGTACTCACATCTGTGTCCTAAAATAATTACAAAGGTTAAGTGCCCTAGCACATTTTTGCTTCATTTTGTTTCTCATAGACTTAGCACTGTAGCTGGCATATAGTGAGTTGGCACTTAATATATGTTCAATGACTGAACAGAAGAACAGTAAAATATTTTTTAAGAAGTGATTTTTGTTTTACAGCTTTACTCATTGTACATAAACAGTTATATATATATATATATATATATATATATATTGGAAGAACAGTAAAATATTTTTTAAGAAGTGATTTTTGTTTTACAGCTTTACTCATTGTACATGAACAGTTATATATATATATATATATATATATATATATTGCTTTTATGGTAAATCTTAGCTAAGCTTTTAAAATTTATGCTTATCTTTTGAATTATCTGAGCTATAAAAAAAATCTGAGCACAATAGCAACTGTGAATTGAAAAAGAAAATAATCTAAAAACACCACTGATTAAAATGTTAAATCTTTGCTCTGTAAATATAATTTTCTATGAACAAAAATAAGTGTTATCATTAAATCCACAGTTATTGCTAACCTCAAGGCTTCCTAGGCAGATTGAAAGAGTGTTATTTTACAAAATGAATGAGTCTATTTTCTTAAGCTGCACGAAGGTTTTAATTTTGTTGACAATGAAAGGCATCCGTAGTATCTAGGTAACAGCTATTTACATATTGGATTGGAGTTGGCCTTTAAAATCATTTTTATATAGATTAAAATAAACTGTGCCTTATTTTATGCTGAAATGGGGTTAATCAAAGACATCAATCAGTTTCCTACTATAAATGAGATAATATAAAAAGAATACACTATATGTACCATATATATTTGTTTTGCTTCTCAGCCATGTAGCATAGCCATAGAGACCCACTACATAGTATAATGTAAACAAAACATTACTTTATCCCATATTTTCACATCTTTCAATATGTTTAAAATAAAAGCCATGTTTAAGATTGTGTGAAAAGCCACAATCGTTCCACTAAATTGTATACCTAGCACATTTCCAAAATGGTAAACCTGATACAAATAAAACCATGAAGATTGCTTTGGTGCATCTTAGCTTTTGCATCAGAAACTATTGAAATAAGCACTCAGGGCAAATAGTTGTCTTTCAAAGCTATAGTAGCTTTTCCCCCCCTCATAGAATCCATCAACTTTTGAAGAGGAATGAGTCATTCATTTGAAAACAGAAGTCATATTAGAAAACAAAACAAAACAATACATGCTTGACTAACAAAATCCTCTCATTCTTGAGCAAGATTTCATTTAAATTTCAAATCAGTAGTGAACCTTATCCAAACAACAAGAAATGAACTCTTTATTTCTATGGAGATAGTTTGTGAAGCATAACATATGATAGATCTTGCCTTTCCTGTGCCCTTGCTTACTACTGAAAGGTGCAGTAGGTCATGAAAAGGTATGGCTTAACTCATAAATAATATTCAACTCACTTTGTTATTACTCATTATTCTGTATGAAACCAAATAAGTAATCCTTGAGCCTAATTGTAATAATTTTGTTACCCATAAATAAAACCCTTCCATTACAGACACAAAAATATTTTTTAATGGTTAAAAATAAGCTTAAATATAAGTTAGCAAACAAGTGTGAATAACACTGAATCACAAAAATTAACTGTTCTTTATTTTCAATCCTGGCGTAGGGCTGATGTCACTTTAAATTTTTATATCCAGCATCTTTATTTGTAAGATTAGCTAGCCATCTTTGATTTTTTTCATATACATATTACTGGTTTGGGAAAATACTTGTATAAAATACATTATACAAAACTAAAGTTAGTAGATCATTTGGGAAATGAGAAGAAACATATTATTGTAAATGAAGGTTATTGAAATTTTCAGTCTGAAAGTGACTTTGAATTAAGCTCTGCAGACAAAATTTGACATTGAAAGAAGTACAGGAAGTGTAGTCATTTTGATAGTTTCAAAGTTCTGGATATTAATCATTTTATGGATCAGATAACTGATTATATTTTTCACTTTTAGTCATGTTTGGTATTGTGTATACATGGCCATCCTGGGAAAAACTTTTGAAGAAACCACAGATTTTGCAACCAGGACAGCATATTTTCCTTAGGATTACATTAAATCTACATGATTACCAGCACTCTAACAACAAGTACAACGTATCACCGGAGAATAATAAAACATGACTTATGCAGGTGTTTTGGAGGTGGAGTACCATAAATAGAGTGCATTTTCCACACACAAGTTCTGAACCAGCATTAGGCAGGTAGAAACCAAGATATCTCTTTTACTGATACAGTGAATATTGGAGGCTTATGTCTGAAGGCAGGTGGGCTTCTTAATATTCAACCCCAAGTTAGGTAGGATTCTTCCCACAATGACAGAGACTTCCTAGAGGATTAGAGTGGAGCAAAAATAGCCTTGGTTTAAGCCTGTTCTCCTATGAGAAAGAAAAACAGAGGCATGAAATTAGAAGTGCCCAGTTTTTCTTTACATGCTCACTAGTTAGAAAAATCACTCCAGCTGACACGGAGTTAGAATGTGGTTGGAGAGGCCAATGACACTAGCCGGTGGGGCTTCCACCACATCCAAGGAAATGTCAGGAGTGGACAAGCAGGCCAATACTTGCTTTACCTAAAATATCTCTTGGATATGAGAAAATTTGGTCAAATAAAAAATGGTGCTAGGTAGGCAAGGAATCTGTGACCAAAATTGCAATTTTAGCCAATATTTATCAAGTAGTTACCATGAGAAAAATGACAATGCATTATATAGCTGTGCACAAAAAGGTTGAGCTCAATAAATATTTGTTGAATTAATGAAAGGATGATACAAAAGCTACCATTGAACATAAGCACTAAAGCCAAAATTAGTTGAAGTTAATTGGCACTATAATTCCAATTGGCTTTGTTTAGGGGTTGGAAAAAAGGAGAGAGAGAAAAAAAGCAATGTTCAGAGCTTCAATTTGCCCTGCCATGTATTTAATGTTTAAGGTATTCATGTCCTTTGTCATCTAACTTTGCAATGTTCTGGGACTGGCCATGTGGCTTGCACAGGTCAGCAGGATGGATGCAGCAAACATGACCAGGCAGAAGCTGGAAAAGTGCTGGAATGATTGGGCTTGCTCTCTGTCTTGCACTGCTGCTGTTACCATGAGGATATAGCTGGTCTAGCCCGCTGGAGTACGAGAGACATGTAGTAGAGCTGATGCATTCCAGTTGCCTCACCCGAGACCTGCCCAGATAAGCCAGATGTCAACCAGATGACTGCATCAAAGTTCAGCAGATCCACCTAGAAAGCACCCTAGACACTTGGGCAATGAAAACTTATTATCATATGCCACTGAAGTTTGGTGGTTCTTTTAAAATAACATTATTGCAACAATAGTTAAATGGTAAAGCTTCTTTCCATTTCCCTCCCTCCCTTTCTCTCTCTCTCTCTCTCTCAATCTCTTTCTCTCTTCCTTCCTTTAGTGATAAATCAAAATTTATTCATTACTTGCTATATGCCAGGCATTATGCAAAGAACTGGAGATGCAAAGATAATAAGGCACTAACTCAATCACTTTATCCTTATGTATGTCAAATCTCTGCAATCCATGCTCTCTTATGACTATCAAAGTCAATAGGCTATAAAATTAAGTGACTATCTGCAGCCAAGTGTAATTTGGTTAATTGTTGTATTCAGTCTTTGAGCATCTAACTAAAGTAAATAATAGACGTGCTTAGTCATTACTTTTATTGTTAGCTCTAGCCTCTTGTCTTAGAGCCTGGGCATACAGCCATGTGCTAATCCATAAGATTGTTGGTGTCTGAAATGACAGGAACAAAACAGATCAAGTAGAGGATGCTTTAATCATAGAAACTTCCAGGTATAAAATATATACTAATGTGGGACTATATAAGATGTGATGATATTAAGCATCGATATTAAAAGTCATACTTTTAATGGTCTTATAGCAAAAAATCTAAAAAATATATGCTTTATACATTAATTGAAAAACTCCAAATATATATATGTATATAAAGAAAAGAATATACTTCAATACCATATACCTGTTAACCTAGACTCAGGAATTTTCAACTCATGGCCAATTTTGTTTCATGTACACTTAACCTTCACTGATTTCATTTTGAAACAAATTCCAGTCATTGTATTATTTTATCTATAAATAGTTGGTACATATACCTAAAATATAAAGTCTTTTTAAAAAAGGTAACCTTGATGCCATTACTACACTAAAAATTAAGAATCTCAATTACTGGCAAATCCCATAATCCATGTTCAAATATTACCAACTGTCTCATAAAAGTGTTTGCTCATCAAGAGCCAAACAAATTTCATGCATTGTAATTGGTTGATATGTCTTTTAAATCTTGTAATTTTAAAAGATTAATTATCTTTCCCTCTTTTTCTCTTGAAAATTAATTTTTTGAAGAAACTGAGTCATTTGTCTTACATTTCACAACAGTCTGAATTTTGCCGTGGGATTATACAACATGTTTTTCATACGCTTTATTTCCTGAAACTTGAAACTTAGATCTATGGGCTTGATCATATTTAAGTCAGATTC
>NW_007733900.1:45475-46272 GCF_000696425.1 Galeopterus variegatus
CTATTAATTCATTAAAGACTGCAAAATAGTGATACTATAATTATATCTTTCACACTTTTTAACTAGAACATGTTTATCAGAGAAAGTTCTTGAGACATATTTGGTCACCCTGAGATACAGTTGGTATAGGACAGGGTAGATAAATGCTTATTTTTTCTATTAACCAGTTTTCAAAATAATGAATAATGAGTGATAAATTGCATTTCCCGAAGAGAAAAAAGTGATTTTCTTTTCTACTCTTCTTTCTCTTTCTCCTCCTCTACTGTTTTTCATTTTTAAAAAGAATCTTCAGGGCCCATGAATTTAATCATATTTGATTTATATTAATTAATTGTCCAGTAGGAAATGCTTCAAGTTGGCTACTGAGTCCTTTTGATTAAACAAAATGTTCTAGACTAATCTTGTACATTTTTTCCCCCAGAACTGGAATCTGTCACTCTTCAAGGAGCTCCTGGTTCCTTTGTGTGATAAATAAAATTTCAAGACTGTAATCTGAGCACTAGTGGAGTTATGCAAATAGGCTTATTCATAGTTTCTAGGCCTTTTTAGTGGAAAAGTTAACAAATGTATATATATTTCTTAATGAGTTTATGGAGACTCTTTGAATTCAAATGTAGAACTAGTTGAATTGGAATTGCATACACAATCTCATTGATTTTATGTCTATGTCTACTGTCGACCAATGTTAAAAATCTAGGTTCCCAGTGACACCAATAAAATTAATCATTTGTTTTATGTGAAACACAATACACATGTAACAGTTTCAGAAAAATACTACCATCACTACCACCACCATG
>NW_007733900.1:46336-84155 GCF_000696425.1 Galeopterus variegatus
GATCCTGTGCAACTTTTGATGATAGATTATAAAAGACATTGCGACCTCAGCCTTGGTCTTTGGTATCACTCACTCTGGGGGAAACTTCCACCATGTCTAACATACTTCTCAATACTTTATTGAAAAGTTCATCCTCTGGATCTCAAAGGCGTAAGTGTGCAAACTGCACATAACAAATCTACTTCCAGATTCCTGTCTCTCTAAACCTTCAGGTCTCTCCCTCTATGTTTTACTAAGGACAATCTAGCATATCGACTTTATTGAATATAGGTCACTCTCAAGTCTATGTTTTAGTTTAAGGAAAACTGCTAGAGCTGCTTCTAGCTGCTGGAGCCACCACATTAAATCCAGAGTCTCTGATAAGTGCACTCATATCAATCATTTGTCATGATCAAAAATTACATTCTGTCCTCTATGGTTTAATACTCTTCTAATTCATCCTCACGTATACTCCTCAAAGTTGCTGGTGATGTAAATGATCAAAACATTGCAGTTATTTTGGAGTATAAACCATCTTCCTCGTGGTTAGACTTCACACTTTTCCCCCTCAAACCTGTGGAGCTCTGACAATAAATATAGGTGTAGAGGAAATAATGGATGGTTTGGGTTGTTCTCTGGGTGCACAGCAATTCTCTACCATGCTACTGCCTCAGATGAGTTTATTACATAGTGGTCAAAAAAAGGAAGGCTAGTTTCTTCAGACACGGGAGGAGGGGAAGAATTTGCTGATAAAGAAGGTTCAGAAAAAGTAGGAGGTCCTGGATAGTCAGCATTATTTGAGTACACCCATGCATTCCCATGGCTATCTCAGAGTCCCAATCTTTCCCAGTCAATGCTCTAACTTTCAGTTGGTGAATCTGTAAGTTTAACTTACATCATACTTCAACTTGCACAGGTAAGTGTTGGGTCTTCTCTTCAGCAGGCTTGGCTCTGTGGCTATAAGGAATAAATAATTCCTCTAGGTTTACCATAGAATAGAAGCTCTCTGGTTCTTTGTGACTTAAATGTAGAGATTAAAGCCCCAACCTTGTCATCTTCTTTTTGTAAAATTCTCCAATACAATAAGAAACAGCTACTCTGGCTTCTGGGATACATCAGGCCACTGTTGGGAAAAACCTTTGTGTTCAAGTGCTTGAAAAAATCTAAGGACCATAAAGAGAGAAAGAAAAAAAGAAACAGCTATCTTTCCCCACAGCTGCTACAGTTATTATTACTACCACTTTACAATTATAAAGGGTAACAACCATTTGACCTGCCAAGGTACTTCAACAGGCACTTTGTCACAACAACTACTTACAATTTAATTTATCATGATGCCACTGAATGCTGTGGATTGCTAGGATCCTATTTCATACTAGCATGGAATCTAGTCTGCATTCAAAAACACTGCCAACCAACCCAAGAATCTTCTCAGGGTCCCTACAGAAAAAGACCAACCAAACTACGTATTTCAAAACAGGTAATTTAATACATAAATTGATTGCACGGATGCTGAAAGTCTGAATGAGCAAACAGAGAACTCTAGGTAACAGGGTGATTACAGCTGTAGAAACAGCTGTCACATTTAGATCTCATGAAATGTTTCAAACATAGAAGCTTAGGTGAAAGCCTTGTGTAGCTGCAACTCAGAATTTCTTATCAGGGAGGCCTGCCCAACTGCCCGGTGGGACGGTGAGGAGGGGCAATGGAGTTCTGGGAATGCTCAAGGCAGCTTGAGACTGGGACCCACTGCTGCTCCTGGGGTGAAGTGTCCTGGCTTGGGCATTGTTATCAGGAACCACATAAAAACAGGAAAAGAATAAATCATTCTCTTTTTATCTGCCTTGAAGTCCTACTTGAATACCTCCTGCTGTTCCTGGAACCTAACAGGATGCCAGCTGGCAAGTAGTGTTCAGAGTCCCAGCTCCAGCATGACAGAGCAGAGTATAGGAGAGATTTGAAACTGAGGGTTAATAGGTAAATGACTGGCACAACCATTGGTTTTTCTGTTTTCTGGCTTAGAATATATTTCCCAGCTTCACACCTCTAGGGCTCCCTTCTCTGTTATTAATACTAGATATTCAATGTTATGGACTTGTGTACTCTGAGATCTGTGTCCTCCACTACTTTCACTTGGAATTCCTTTTTCCTTCACCCTGGTACCTCCTTCCTCTTCAATTAAATTTCTCTTTCCAGTGGTTTCTTTTCAGGGTGGACTGAGTCCTGGAAACCAGCTACAGTTGGTTGGTTTCTAGAGTTTACAGGGCCCAGACTGCCATACTGATGACACTTTCCAATGTCTCTTCCATTTACCTGTGAATTGGAGTCTGAGTGGCCTCTTCCAGTTTCAGTTGCTGTTCTCAGTTGGCCCACTGATCTTTGCATGCAGAATGACAACTTCTCTATTCGGGCATGAGCATTTGTTGACAATTCATCTATGGAGTCTCTGACTCTCTAGGCTATTGGAAGTCTCTTTGTCCTCTTTTTGTGTCCTCCTGCAGGGTTGCTACTACCTCACACGTCTTTTGGTGGTTGCACTTTGGCTCCACCTTTGTATTTTTGCAGTCAGGGGATATTCTGTCATCGATTTTGCTGTAGAGGTTGCGTGTGTGTGTGCGTTTTTTTTAAATGGCTTTATTTCACATATCATACAATTCACCCATTTAAAGTGTACAATTTAATGGATTTTAGCATATTCACGGAGCTGTGCAACCAACACCACAATCAATTTCAGGACATTTTCATCACCCCAAAAAGAAACCTATTAGCAGTCACTCTCCATTTCCTTCCAACCTTCAGCCCTTCTCCCAGCCCTAGCAACTGCTAATCTACTTTCTAACTCTATAGATTTATCTATTCTAGATATTTCATATAAAAGGAATTGTAGAAATTGTGTTCTTTTGTGATCAGCTTCTTTTATTTAGTATAGTTTTTTAAGGCTTATCCAGGTAGCGTGTATCCATACTTAATTAGTTTTTATTGACGAATAATATTCCATTGTATGGATACATCACATTTTATTCATCCACTTATCAGTTGATGAACACTTAGATTGTTTGCACTTCTTGGATATTATGAATAATGCTGTTATGAACATTAGTATACAAGGTTTTTATGTGAATATATATTTTAATGTCTCTGGGTGTATATATAGGAGTGAAATTGCTGGGCTGTACGTAACTCTTCAACATTTTAAGGAACAACTAAACTGTTTCTAAAATGACTACACAATTTTATATACACACCACCAATGTATCAGTATTTCAGTTTCTCCACGTCTTTTTCAATACTTCTCATTATCTTTTTAATTACAGATATAATCAGTGTAAAATGATATTTCATGGGGTTTTTATTTGCATTTTCCTAATGACAACTAATGCAGAATATCTTTTTATGTGTTACTGGTCATTTCTTTTTTTTGGAATTTAAAAAATTAGAAAAAAATTTTTTTGGCATTTAAAAAATATTTTTGGCATTAAAGAAATTTTTTTAAAAATTCAAACATATTGATTGTACACATTTATGGGGTACAGAGTCATATTTCAATACATGTATACAATGTGTAGTGATCAAATCAGGGTAGTTAAAAAATCATCATCACAAAAATATATTGTTTTCTTTTGTGATGAGAATATTTGAGATCCTCTCTTCCAGCCATTTAAATACATACAATGAATTATTGTTAATTATAGATGTGTAGCATTACAGTACATCATTAGAACTTATTTTTCCTATCTACCTATAATTTTGTGTCTGTTAAGCAACCTCTCACTATGCTCCCTTTCCTTGTCTCTAGTAACCACAGATCTACTCTCTACTTCTAAAAAGTTCAAATTATGATTATTATTATTTTTAGCTCCCACATATGGTGAGAACATGCAGTATTTATCTTTCTGTGCCTAACTTATTTCACTTAACATAACAAAATGTCTGTTCAAATCCTTTGCCAAATTTCAAATGAGTTGTCTTTTTATTGATGAATTGTAAGAATTTTTTGAATATGTATTCTGGATACAAGTCCCTTATCAGATAGGTGATTTGCAAGTATCTTCTCTCACTCCTTAGGTAGTCTTTTTATTCTCCTGGTGATGTCCTTTGAAGCACAAGGTGTTTAATTTTGAAGTACAACTTATTTATTTTTTTTCTCCTATAACCTGTGCTTTCAGTGGCATTTCTAAGGTTTTGTTTAATCCAAGACAAGCCAGATTTACTCCTGCATTCCTTAGAAAAAAGGAGACTTCATGAATAAGATCTCAAAAGCACAGCAACAAAAGGAAAAATAAGCAAATGGGATTATATGAAACTGAAAAGCTTCTGCACAGAGTTTTATAGTTGTTGGGAAAATAGAATAATTTAATCAGGCCCCCTTCCCTTTTGGCAGGTTGGAGGTGGTGCAGCATTCTTGGTAAGCAAGTTGTGTGTGGGTGGAGTTAGTGCACATGTGCGGTGCCACCACATTGGCTGGTGACTGCCTCTGGTGGATGCCGTGCCGCGCAGCCGTACTTTCCAACCTACAGCTTCCAAGGACCTGTTTACCAGTTACCTAGCTCATAGACCTGAGTGTGAGGGGTCTGGTGACCCAGCCTGGCATGTGTGGGGTCTGGTGACCCAGCCTGGCATGTGAAGGGTTTGTGACCCAGTCTGCAAAGGGCTTGAGGGGTCTGTGAGCTCCAGACCCAGCCCAACTTGACAATTGGCCTAGTCGGTGCAGGATTATGGGCAGGTAAAAGAGCACGACAACTGGCGTAGTTGTGTAGCTCTACAATTGGTGATGTCAGCAGGATTCCAACATTAGCTGTAGTGCCACAATAGTCTTAGCTCTTATATTTAGGTGTATGATACATTTTCCAGTTAATTTTTGTGTATGTGTAAGGAAGGGTTCCAACTTATTTCTTTTGCATGCTGATATCCAATAGTTCTAGCACTATTTGTTAAAAAGTCCATTTTTTCTCCATTGAATTGTCTTGACACTATTCACAAAAATCAAAAATTGATTATGGATGTAATGGTTTATTTCTGGATTCTCAATTGTGTCATATTGAAATATGATGGTACTTCAGAAAGTTCACAGAAAAGTAGAATTAAAAGCTAATATGAATCTTTCCATTAACTTTTAAAATTACCCTTGTATGTATATCCTTATGATCTATTGTTTTTCTGCCTTGATTACTGTGGCTTTGTTATAAGACAGAATTGGAGTGTGTGAGTTTTCCAACTTGGTTATACTTTATCAAGATTGCTTTGCTCATTATACATTTCTACGTAAATTTTAGGGTTGGATACTTGTTGGCCATTTGTCTGTCTTGTTTTGAGAAATGTCTATTCAGCTCTTTTTCCTATTTTTCAGTCTGATTATTTGCTTTTTTACTGTTAATTGTTTAAGTTCCTTGTATATTCTGGATATTAATCCTTTGTCGGATGTATAGTTTCCAAATATTTTCTCCCATTCTGTAGATTGTATTTCACTCTGTTGACTGTTTCCTTTGCTGTGCAGAACCTTTTCAGTTTCATATAATCCCATTTGCTTATTTTTCCTTTTTTTGCCTCTGCTTTTGAGATCATATTCATAACGTCTTTGCCCAGTTCTACATCCTGAAGTGTTTCCCCTATGTTTTCTTCTAGGAGTTTTATAATTTCAGGTCTTATATTTAAATCTTTAATCCATTTTGAGTTGATTTTGGTATGTGGCAAGATATATGGGTCTAGTTTCATTCTTCTACACATCAGGGAAATGCAAATCAAAACCACACTGAGATATCATCTCACCCCAATTAGACTGGCTATGATAAAAAAGACAGAATAACAAGTGCTGGTGAGGATGTGGAGAAAGGGGAATCCTTCCGCACTGTTGGTAGGACTGTAAATCTGCACAGCCACTATGGAAAACAATATGGAGGTTTCTCAAACAGCTACAGATAGAACTACTATGAGATCCAGCAATCCCACTAGTGGATATAAACCCCAAGGAATGGAAATCATTGTGTTGAAGGGATACCTGCACTCCCATGTTTATCACAGCTCTATTTACAATAGCCAAGGTATAGAACAATGTAAATGTCCATTGACAGACAACTGGATAAAGAAAATATGGTATATGTACACAGTTGAATACTATTCATCCATAAAAAGAATGAAATTCTTTTCATTCTTTGATTTGCAGCGACATGGATGAGCTTGGAGAAAATTATGTTAAGCGAAACAAGCAATGCACAGAAAGAGAAATATTGCATGTTTTCACTCATAAGTGGGAGATATAAAAATAAAGGAAGAATTAAAGAAAGAAAGAAACAACAATCACGATAATACTTTGAAACTTTGGAAGAAGAGAACAGAACAATGGATACAAGAAGTGGGAGAGGGCAGGGGAGGCGGTTAGCAAGAAATTGGTTAATGGACACAAGAGATGATTATTTTGTAATGATGAACATGCTGATTTGATCATCACACATTGTTCACAGGTATTGATATTCAACTCTGTACTCCACGAGTATGTTTAATCAATTATTTTTCAATTAAAAAAATTAAAAAGCAGAAGTTTTACTATTGACCCTAAGTATCTGGAACCAAATTGTCTCGTAGTATTTTAAGATGAATTATACTCATTATCTCTATTCTATTGCTCTGTATTCCAAAGGAAAAAAATATTTAGGATCAGCTTGTCAATTTCCAGCTTGTCAATTTCAGCTGACAAAAAGATC
Organism: Galeopterus variegatus; assembly: GCF_000696425.1. Taxonomy (NCBI): domain Eukaryota; kingdom Metazoa; phylum Chordata; class Mammalia; order Dermoptera; family Cynocephalidae; genus Galeopterus; species Galeopterus variegatus. Next base: position 53,014 of record NW_007733900.1, read on the forward strand.
AGCTGAAAATTTGATAAATATTGTGTTATATCTCTATATTGATGTGGTAAGTATTACCATCTTAATGATGTTAAAATTTCCAATCCATCAACATGAGATTTTTTCCTTTTTAAATATTCTTTCTTTTTCTAATGTTTTCAAACATGTTTGTAATTTAAAAAAAATAATAATCTTAATTTTTATTTTTATTTATTTTTTAAATTTATTATTTTTTAAATTTTAACTTCTCAATATACATTGTAGTTGATTTTCGTGTCCCTTTACCCATTCCTCTTTCTCTCCTCCCTCACTCCCCTCCCATCCCCCTTCATCATATCTGTTCACTTGTCTTAACAAGTTCAAGAAATTGTGATTGTTGTGTCTTCTTCCCCCACCACCCCTTAATTTGTTTGTATATTTATTTATTTATTTATTTTTAGCTCCCACTAATAAGTGAGAACATGTGGTATTTCTCTTTCTGTGCCTGACTCGTTTCACTTAATATAATTCTCTCTAAGTCCATCCATGTTGTTGCCAATGGTAGTATTTCATTCTTTTTTATAGCAGAGTAGTATTCCATTGTGTAGATATATCACAGTTTCCTTATCCACTTATCTGATGATGTACATTTGGGACGGTTCCAACTCTTAGCTATTGTAAAGAGTTCTGCAATAAACATTGGAGAACAAGTATCCCTTCAGCATGATGATTTCCATTCCTTTGGGTATATTCCCGGCAGTGGGATAGCTGGGTCACATGGTAGATCTATCTGCCATTGTTTGAGAAACCTACATACCATTTTCTATAAAGGCTGCACCATTTTGGAGTTCCAGCAACAGTGTATGAGAGTTCCTTCTCCACAACTTCTCTAACATTTGTCATTCTCAGTCTTTTGGATATTAGCCATCCTAACTGGAGTGAGATGCTATCTCAAAGTGGTTTTGATTTGCATTTCCTGAATGCTGAGTGATGTTGAGCATTTTTTCTTAATTTTAAGTGTACCAGCCTTGAATTTCTTTTGTTAAACTTATTCCTAAGTACTTTATTGTATTTGATGTTTTTGTAAATGGGATTTTTTCCTGATTTAATTTTTATATTTTCTCATTGCTGTTTGTATGTTGATATTGTATCCTCCTGCAACTTTGCTGAACTTGCTTATTTGTTCTAATGGTTTCTTTTTTATAAAAGTAGAATCTAACTTTTTTTAAAAGTTAGGATTTTCTATATACAAGACCATATCATCTTCAAACAGATAGCTTTGCTTTTTCCTTTCCAGTCTGGATGTCCTTTAAAATTTTTACTTGCCTAATTGCTCTGGCTAGAACCTTCTGTACAATATTGAATAGAATTGGTGAGAGCAGATATCTTTTTCCTGATCTTACAGGTATTTAGTCCTTTATCATTAAGTATAACGCTTTGGGGTTTTCATAGAACACTTCATCATATTGAGGAAGTTCCCTTCATTTCTAGTTTAAGTGTTTTTATCATGAAAAGGTATGAGATTTTGTCAAACGTATGTGCTGTGTTTATTGAGGTGATCATGTGTTTTTTGCCCTTTTTCCTATTAACATGATCTGTTGATTGACTTTTTTATGTTAAGGTAACCTTGCATTTCTGAAATAAATCCCACTTGGTTGTGGTTTATCCTTTTATTGTTTCTGGATTTGGTTTTCCAGTATTTTGTTACTTTCTTGTCCATATATGCATTGAAACTTTGGAAGGAGAGAACAGAGCAATGGATACCAGAGGTGGGTAAGGGGAGGGGAGGCGGTTATCTTCATGAGAGATATTGGTCTGTAAGAAATTTTGTTTGTCTGTTGCTTGTTTCCTGGTGATATCTGGTTTTGTTATCATTAAAGTACTGACCTCATAGAATGAGTAGGAAAGTGTTCCACTCTCGTCTATTTTTGGACAAGTTTGTAAAGAATTAATCATAATTTAAAAAAAGCTTGATAAAATAAACAGCAAAGCTATCTGGACTTTATTTATAAAAAAACTTTTTTTGATTATTAATTCATTCTCTTTACCTAATATGGGTCTATTTATATTTTCTATTTCTTGTTGAGTAAGTTTGGTAGTTTGTGTCTTTCTAATGATATATCCATTTTATATATGTTATCTAATTGTTGGCATACAGTTGTTCATAGTATTCCTTGTAATTCTTTTTATTTCTTTAAAGTCAGTTGTGATGCCCTTTCTCTCACTCCTGATTTTCTTAATATAAATATTCTTTATTTTTCTTGTCAGTCTAGTTAAGGTCTGTCTTTTTATCGACATTTTTGATAACCAACTTTTAGTTTTGTTTGTTTTTCTCTATTCTTTTTCTTTTTTTCTTTTTTTTTTTTTTTTGTCTTTTGTCTTTTTTTTCCGTGTCCGGCAACGGATCACAACCCTCGGCGCGGCTCCCGCGCCTCGCTCAGCCAGTGAGCGGGAACCGGTCTGTATGTGGGATCCGAACCCTCGGGCGGGAGCGCCGCCGCGCTTCCCAAGTGGCGCACTATCCAGTGCGCCACCGGGCCGGCCCCTCTCTATTATTTTTCTGTTATCTACTTTATTAACTTTCCTTTGCTTATGGGCTTTTTGTTTGTTTGTTTTATGTCTTGTTATCTTAGTTGCTCTGTTTTTATGGAAGGATTTAGGGAGATTAAAAAATTATTCTGAAGTCACTGCCACCTTGCTGATGCCAACATATTTTAAAATTAAAAGGAAAAAAAATTAAATACATTTTCTAATAAGACCATCAGTAATGCACCCTTTGTTATGAACTTTCTTGAGTAAAGCAATGTGATGCTACTGATCCATCATTTAAAATGTGCAATTTCTCTGTTACCTACCAAATCAGTGATTATATTGAATAAATCAGTTTGATAAGTTAAAATTACTTAGTTTTTAAGTTTTGTAGACATGAGTTTATTAATAATTGAACTAGATCCTTCACATATGTAATTTATATGACTTCTGTCCTTTTAATAAGACACGGGGCTCTGGAAACCTTGAATTTTTAGAACATCACATAAGGAAACAATAATCTCTGAAACATGTATCATAATAACATCAATAACCATAACAATAAAATTTTAAACTAAAAAATATAGGATAGGTACTTCATATAAATTATCTCAAAAAATTCTCACTACTCTGAAAATTGGGTATTACTGTCCCCATATGAAAGAGACTCAGGCTTAGGGAGGTGAAGATCTTGTCCATAGCCATATAGGTAGTAACTGGAAGAGCAAAAATTCAAACAAGATCTCTGCATAGTTTTGCAGTCCCAGTTCAGCACTAGACATGAAGTACTTTCTATTACATTGATTATCCCATATGATGAGCCCACATACTTATCAGATTTAATGGGAATAAATTGAGGAATATTTGGGGTGAACTTACTGGACTCGTGTCTGTGTGGAGAAATCTAGGCATCTGTGTGGTAATAAAGAAAAAGAAAAACGACTGAAGAACAAAATGTAGAAAATGAAGAAGTGATCTTGAATCAAGATGTATTTCTGTAGGTTTATATGCCTGTGTCTCTTTCTATTTACTGACGCGATTCTTTGGGCAAAGTTTGCCAGATTACACCATACCAAATGGCTGCGGGGCCTTCCAAAAAACAAGTCACTAATGACCTGCAAAGCCTTAGAAAGGCATGAATCTCCCATGTGCAATTATGAGCAGAAACGTACAGAACTCAGTGATGAGTGACTTCTTCATTATTGATGTGATTGATTACAGTGAGTCATAAGTGACACGGGAGTGATCACTAAATGGAATAGCCTCAAGAGAAGTCTTTTGTCCAAGAAGATGAGTTTAGGAAGAGGGTGCGGGGCTGAAAACATGAATTATGGTTTGGATTAGAAAGTGATAAATGAGCTCTTTCTGTTGGTATCTAGTAGGACCCAGGGGCTATTTGAAATGGCTAGAAAATGTAACTGCATCAGGAGACAGACAGCTGTATGGTAAGAAGGGTCTTCAAAATACTTTAGTTGATATGATCTTTTTAAAAATCTCTTTAGGAGTAACACATTTACTGCAATTCCTTAAAGTCCTGGGGTCATATGCATATCACAATTTAAGCCTTCTGCAGTCCATTTCCCAGGAATACATTTTGACCATTTCTGAAGAAGAAAAAAAAAAAAAAATAGTAATATCCAAAAATTAGCTCTGTAAATTGTGAAAAATTAATTCACACCTATATTTGTTTTGTTGTAGTATAAATGTGGCAGAATTTTACCAAGACTGAAAATGAATGAGAGAGGGGGAAAAACCCAACAACCCATGAGCTCCACTTAGTGCAAAGATGTCCCATTAATGGGACGATGTCTAATCTTGATATCTGCTTATGAAATTCTTTGAATGTGTGAACTACCATTTCGTCCCCTCTTCTCCACACTCCCTGCCACCACACTACTGCCCAGAATCCTCAACCCCTGGGGCTTTGTTTCTTGTCTTTTGTTTTGCTTTCCTCTGATGCAGGGGGTTTGCCTGGCTGTCACATTTAGACACCAAGGGACCTCCAGCCAAACTCTAGGTATATGAAGATCTCTTTGCTCTCGTCGAGGTTCAAACTAAAGTTGTTGGAATGATCTTGTACTCCTTATTCAGGACTCAGGACTCAGGACTCCCTTTTGGCTTCTGACAGTGAGAAAAATTGTCAGAGAAGATCTTAGCCTTAAACTGTTGCCACCATCATGGCCTTTTCTTTTCTCTCCTTTTCACTTTTCTTCCTACAGCCCAACCCCTTCAACCACACACAACACCTTGAAACTCCATGCTGAATTTTGAGTTTGTTTAGGCTATTAATGACAGCATCAGGGCCTTCAAAAACAAACAAAAAATTTTCCTTTCTTATTTTCATTCTGGGGGTCGTGTCAGTGGTGGGATGGTCTTCAGCTTTTTATCTGGGGTAGGCTGAATTATAATAAAATGAACAGTTAGCTGATTAGAATTAGTTGTAAATTTAAGGAAAAGAAGGAAAAACTAAATGCTTGCCAATAACTGAGCCACACACTTTTACATATGTTTAAAGAAGACTTTTAGCTTTGCAGTCTAGCTATCTCATCCATAGCTAAGCAAGAAGTCAGGGAGCCAGATCAGGAGCTCTGGACCTTATTAGACTATCTCCTGAGTTCTAGTCTACATGGATGAATACAAAGAGAGATTATGGGACAAGATGATAAGTAAATCTCATAACAGGTTGTGGCATTGAAAGCTTAAAGCAGATATGAAATTTACTTAAACATTTTAAGTAGATCACAGATCTTTGAGCAGATCAAAGAGCTAGGCATGGAGGTGAGGTACTTCAGAACGAATGTTCAAAACACACCAGAGAATGATGTCACTGTTGCCCATCTGGGGCTTGTATCACCAACACTGGATGCTCCTACAGTAACCTTGACCTTTTCTGCTTTTGGGAAATAGATATGTTTTTTTACCTTTGCCATAAAACATTCCATTCAGTGTTTATTTTCTCAGTCAAAGTCTGCCCTGGTTGTATCTGATTTCAATAGCTCTTTATGAGCAAACAGGTGCTTTCCAATTGTTCTTTCTTTATGTGACTCTGAATCCTTAGCACCTGATCCATGGAATTACTGGGAGCATGAAGAAATTCTAATGCTTCATAGTGCTTAGTCTCAGAATAATCTACATCTCTGACATGGTCATTGGGTGATTAGTGTAAGAGCGAGATTACTCTTACAAGAGAATACAAAATTGAGTTTAGTCAATTCTTCTTTGCCTTCTGACAATGTGTTTACAAAGGCAGCTAATTGTGTCATCTGATCTGAGTTCCTAGGCTCTAGATAATGCTAAGAGCTCAAGACTTAATCCCCACATAGTTTAACTATCTTAGTTGCTGAGATTACCACCACAGTTTGAGCTACCATTAGTTTACTCAACTACATTGCCTTTAATGTTCTGCTTTATAGGTTCTGTGGGTAGGAATTCATGGGGCACACAAGTAAACTCAGAGGCAGGCCCCGAATACACAACTCTACTACAAGGAGCAAGCACTTGTTTCATAGACCTTTGAGGCGTACTCAAGTAGATAATATATAAGACGCTGTGGTTGTTACTATCCCTTATAAAATCTACTTCTCTGACAGCAATAGGAGTTGATTAAGTTATTATCACAGTTACATGCAGGCAAGACCTCTCACATTATCCCTATTTCTTTTCCACATTACTAAATATTTTGAAGCATATCCAATAGATCATTTCTATCTTTGAGAAAGCCTGTGGCTCTTGTCTTAAGAGTTATCGCAGTGTAAAGGTTAAAGATTTTCCAGCACCCAGGAAGGTTAAAGCTGGCGCTCTAGCTTTCTCATCGTTTTGTTGGGGTCCTCACACCTACTGCTCCTTCTGCCTCTTCCTCCCCATGATATCTGTATGGCTTGCTTTCTCACTTTTTGAAGGATTTTGCTCAAGTGTCACTTTATCAGAGAGGCCTTCCCTGATTTTCATTTACAAAATAACACACCTTCCATCCATTACCCTCCCTGGTCTGTCATCTGCTCCCTGAACACAGGATTCACCACCATCAAATATCAAACATTTATTTGTTTGTTTTCTGTTTCCTCTATGATAGTGTAAGTTCTGTAGAGAAAGGAACTGTGATTTGTTTGCTGCCGTATCCCTATTGTGTAGAACAGGACTGTCCAACAGAACTCACTGCCGTGATGACAATGTTCTAGATACGTGCTTCTAATCAGGTAGCATTAGCTACATGTGACTACCGAGCACTTGAAATGCAGCTAGTGCTGCTGAGGAAGTGAAATTTAATTTAATTTTACTTAAATTAAATTTAAATATCCATGCTTAGTTCATGGCTACCATTTGGACAACACAACAGAGACTGGAATCTAAGAAATACATAAGAAATATTTGTCAGTTCAAAAATGAGTGATGTTTTTCATCCCAGCTGGTGCTTCTCTCTCCACACTCATTTTGTTGCAGATATGTATGTGGCAGGGCCTTGCAGACTCTGAAATGATTGTAGACATAAGTGGTAACCTGATTAACTTGGCCCCATTCTTATGTACTGCTTTTTTTCTCCACACTCATTTTGTTGCAGATATGTATGTGGCAGGGCCTTGCAGACTCTGAAATGATTATAGACATAAGCGGTAACCTGATTAACTTGGCCCCATTCTTATGTACTGCTTTTTTCCCCGTAAAAGAAAGCTGTATTTCCATTTATGACACTGTATTTTGACCTGATTGTCCCTTTTTCTTGTTTAATTTCATCTCTCCTTCTTTAATACCATAGGATGTGTCACGTTAGTTCCCAATTTTCCTCTGTTGATGTGGACATTAGTAGTGGTTACCATGTCATTAACATATGAGTTATTCCATTTTCTGGTTATATCCAAATGAATGCCTTCTTATATCAATGAAAGATTGCTGGATTTTTATTACCTAAGTCTAATTAACCTGGAAGTTGAACAAACACAGTGTTCCATTTATGGATTCACAACTTTTAAGGATCGGCATCTGAAGCTGTTGTGGAAGGTTATAGTTTATGTGATAGTTGCCTGAAAGTTTTTATTGATAATATTACTGGTAAAACATGAACTTGAAACTAGTGAAAGAAATGAAACCATTTCATTAATAAAAAGACAAGTTGGGAGCTTGTCCTTCACTTTCTTATGTAAACTCTCAAGATATTTCCATGTGTTTTACTCAGTTCTGCATTCTAATAGTTAAGTTTTGTATTAGTCTGTTTCTGTTACTTATAACAAAATATCTGAAACTGGGTGATTTATAAAAAAAACCAAAATTTATTGCTTAACGGTTTCTGAGGCTGGTAAGTCCAAAGTCCAAAGTCCATCTGGTGGTGGTGACAGTGACCCAGGGGGCTCACATTGCAAGATGGTGAAAGCAGAGAGAGCAGAGAAAGCAATACAGACTCTTCATGCTCCTCTTTTAAAGCCCTCCGAACCACACCCATGACCACCATTTTTAAACCATTCATTACAGTGTGGTCCTACAATCTAATCACCTCTTCAAGGTTCCACCTTTCGATTACCATAATAGGATTTCCCACCATCTTAACAATCACAGTTTCTAATACATAAAACTTGGGGGACACAATTCAAGCTTCAAATGAGTTTCATGGGGACATAATTCAATCCAGTAGAAGTTCTTTATTTACTTACCAATGAATGATAATCATATGGAAAAACAACCTCCCCCCCACAATTAGAACAAGATCTTGAGTCTTAATTTGATGTACTTGGCATTGGATCTGTACTATTAGATGTATTGGTTTAGAGGCCTTTTAATATCTTTCCTGTGACTGGCAAATAATTACTCTATGACTGGGTAATATTGGGGAGGGGGAAGATGGTATACCCTGGATGTCTATATTTCCTCTATAGCTATACAAAATCTTGCAGTCTCCATTATTATCTGCCACATTTACAGAAAGTGTTCTCAGGCAACTTGTTGAAATAGATACCTAACATGCAAGTTTTCTACTAACAACATTTGGAGCTGGGTGTGCAACCTCTGGAGCCCTGCTGTAAAAATTTCTGTCCTGAACTCTGTTCCACAGAGGCTCCTTGTTCTTGAATAGCCTGTTAGTGCTGCTGTCTCTACTACACAAAATCTCAAGGTCAACTTTTGAGGCCTCAAGGGGATGTGCATCATGGACAAGGCAGGGGCGTGGTCACGGGTAGGCTGAGCCCATTATCTCTGAGTGCCTAGATAACAAGACAGGGATGAAGAAGCACACCTCTTTCTTTGTTCACTCATTTACCAAATATCTTGTAAAGTCATGCTATACCTACTAGGCACTAGGGAAAACACAGGGAATAACACAGCAAACAGTCGGTGAATTTGTCAAAGTTACTGAGAAGCCTGAGGGCATTGTGGCTGAGTCAAAGGGATTTTGCAAGAATTTTCTCTAGAGGAATTTGGCCTTGTTGACTAAAACCTTAGGATTGCTTTAGGAAAATAAGGTAGGGTAGAGTCACTCACTCATAAAGTTATGAAAACATAAAATGGGAAATTTCAAGATAGAGAGAAAAAAGCCCATCAAGTAGTATATTATTTAGGGTTCTCCAGAAAGACAGAACCAATAGGATATGTATATAAATATATGAGAGGGGATTTGTTAGAATAATTGGCTCACGTTACTACAAAGGCTGAAAAGTCCCACGGTAGGCTGGGCGTCTGCAAACTGGATGCCAATAGTGTGGTGTAGTCCACATCCAAAGGCCTAAGACCAGGGAAGCTGATGGTGCCATTGGTGTAAGTCCTGGAACCCAAAAGCTGAAGCATCTCAAGTTCTAATGTCCACTGAAAGGAGAGCAGAGCGTATGCCAGCTCCAGCAGATAGAGAGTGCGATATACCTTTTTCTCCATTTTTGTTCTCTTCTGGCCCCCAGTGGATTGGACTGTTCTCACTCATATTGAAAGCAGATCTTTCCTACCTAGCCCACTCAGGCCCACATGCTAATCTTTTCTGGAAACACCCTCATAGATGCGCCCCAAAAGATTGCTTTACCAGGTTTCTAGGTATTCTTTAATCTAATCAAGTTGACATGTAGAATTAACCATTACAGGGAGTCATATGAAAATGATGTCTAAAGTGGGATTTACCAATGACTTAACTGATTAAAGAACAATTTGAAGTAGGCACATACACACAGAGACACACCCACAAGTACATATATGTCATTAGTCTAAATAGCCAAGTAAGGGCCGGCCCGGTGGCGCGCTGCTACAGTGCGCTGCTTGGGAGCGTGGCGGCGCTCCCGCTGAGGGTTTGGATCCCACATACAGACCGGTTCCCGCTCACTGGCTGAGTGAGGGGCGGGCGCAGCACCGAGGGTTGAGATCCCGTTGCCGGTCCCGGTCTGGTACGGGCGCGACACTGAGGGTTGCGGTCCGTTGCCAGACACGAAAAAAGACAAAAAGGAAAAAAAATAAAATAGCCAAGTAATGAGATGAAATAGGTTAATCTCTTTTTGAGAAGGACAATAACATGTATGAGTTGCAATACTGTGTTAGTCTCATTGGGCTTCCGTAACAAAATGCAATAGACTAGATAGCTTAAACAGCAGAAATTTATTTCTCACAGTTCTGGAGGCTAGAAGTCCCAGATCAAAAGCTTGGTTTTTGGTGAAGGCTCTCTTCCTGGCTTGCAGATGGCTGTCCTCTTGCTGTGTTCTCACATGGCTGCTCCTCCAAGCATACTTCAAGAATGAATAAGTGGGGCCGGCCCCGTGGCGCACTTGGGAGCGCAGAAGCGCTCCTGCCGCGGGTTCGGATCCTATATAGGGATGGCTGGTGCCCTCACTGGCTGAGCGTGGTGCAGACCCGGTCCGGTATGGGCGCGACACTGAGGGTTGCGGTCCGTTGCCAGACACGAAAAAAGACAAAAAGGAAAAAAAAAATAGCTAAGTAATGAGATGAAATAGGTTAATCTCTTTTTGAGAAGGACAATAACATGTATGAGTTGCAATACTGTGTTAGTCTCATTGGGCTTCCGTAACAAAATGCAATAGACTAGATAGCTTAAACAGCAGAAATTTATTTCTCACAGTTCTGGAGGCTAGAAGTCCCAGATCAAAAGCTTGGTTTTTGGTGAAGGCTCTCTTCCTGGCTTGCAGATGGCTGTCCTCTTGCTGTGTTCTCACATGGCTGCTCCTCCAAGCATACTTCAAGAATGAATAAGTGGGGCCGGCCCCGTGGCGCACTTGGGAGCGCAGAAGCGCTCCTGCCGCGGGTTCGGATCCTATATAGGGATGGCTGGTGCCCTCACTGGCTGAGCGTGGTGCAGATGACACCAAGCCAAGGGTTGCAATCCCCTTACTGGTCACAAAAAAGACAAAAAAAAAAAAAAAAAAGAATGAATAAGTGAGTTCTCTGGTGTCTTTTCTTATAAGAACACTAATCCTATCAGATTAGAGCCCTATCCTTATAACTTCATTTAACCTTATTACCTCCTTATAGGCCCTATTTCCAAATGCAGTCACTTTGGGGATTAAGAATATGAATTTGGGGAGGTGGGGAGAAACAGTTCAGTACATTGCAACATCAAGCATATTTTATGCGGTATTGTTGATATTTTATGATTTTAGGAGTTTTTGGCTAAATATTTTTAACCCAATCACATGTCATTATGAGGTATGCTAGACAAATATATTTTTGATATACATGGTCAGAACATAGCACATTTTGGTTTAAATACAAAGCATCAGTTACTCAACATCCATTCTGTACAATAGCCACCAGCTAAGCATTCTTTTTACATACTTTTCATTTAATGCACAGTACAAACTTGTGGCATTCTGTAATACATATTAACTGAAGTGGGATTGAAAATTGTGTTTAGGAAACCACTCTCAGTTATGGGGATGTGATGAGTAAGGTGTAAAATAGAATATGACTTCATTTTATTTTATCTTTTGTCCCAGAAGTTTCTTGAGAACTCTAAACCACAGGATCTTGCCTGTAGATGGGATGCCATTACATAAGTTTGGGACTTACAGAGGCTAGAGTAAAACTATTGATTTCTGGATAACAAAATTTCTTAGGAGCTCTTGAAAGTGCTACTTGACTTAGGATTTGCCAACTGTCTTTAATTTATAGATCTGTATATCTTAGTGTGTGCAGAAGAATCTTTAATTTATTTTAATTAATTAATTAATTATATTGCATATGTTAAAGGAATACGACATATTTTGATACACTTACCTTGACATACATAAGCATAGTAAAGTGATTTTTACAGTCAAGCAAGTTAACATATCTATCATCCCATATAACTATCTTTTTTTGTATGTGATAAGAGTACCTAAAATCTACTCTCTTGACAAATTATCAGTGTGCCATACAATATTATTATCTATACTCCTCCTGTTGTACGTTAGATCCCTAGATTTATTCATCCCCCATATAACTGCAACTTTGTGCCCTTTGACACATATCTTGCCATTCCCACTGCCCCTGGTAACCACTGTTTTAGTCTTTGTGTCTATGTTACTAATTTTTTTTTTTAAGATCCCACATATAAGTGAGGTTATGTGGTACTTTTCTTTCTGTGTCTGGCTTATTTAACTTAGCATAATGTCTTCTAGGTTCATCCATGTTGTCACAAATAACAGGATTTTCTTCTTTTTAAAGGCTGAATAATATTCCATTTTATATATATGGGATATGTGTGTGTATATACATACATACACACACATACATATATATACATATACATATATATACGTCTTTTTAAAGGCTGAATAATATTCCATTTTATATATATGGGATATGTGTGTGTATATACATATATACACACACATACATATATATATACATATACATATATACACACATACACACATACATAATTTTATATATGTATAAAATTCATAGTATAGTCTGTAATGTTGGACTTATGTTCATTATTAAGCTATTATCTCGGGGCTGTCTTAGTCTATTCAGGCTAACCAACATGGGTATTAAGATAATGGAAGAAAGACAACACAAACATTTCCATTTTAAGGTTTATTCAGAAATCTTAATCACACTACTAGAATGAATGCTTAGAAAATTTTCTGTTATTAAAACACAACAAAACTAAACTTTTTAATATATTTACATGTCAATTCTCCTATATTGTATAGTTTTGTCAAAATTGCTTAAATCAATATTTTAAATAAAATTGCTAATACACACTTCAATAAAAACAAATATATTATATTTATATTTGTCTGCATTTGTATTTATATTTGTATATATTCTATATTTATATTTGAATATATTACAAAATATATTCGAAACTAGTATATGCAACTAGTATTTATTTCGTGTTATGTTATTATCTTCCAACTGGTTGTGTGCCTTAGTAATAGAAGCAAAAGCTTCTCCTTAGTATTCAGGATAATGAGGTATATAGACATATCCATGTTTTGTTAAAAGCTTCCTTTTTTCATTAAAAATTGATCAACTGTATTGTGATATAACAAAATTATCACTTAGCTATCTGAATGAAAAGTCAGATACAACATTAATGTGGATCCTTTAAGGTAAAATATTTATGGAAATGAGTAGGAATAAATTGTGCAATCTCACTTTATTAGTCCAAATAGCCCCTCCAATTAAAAACAAATTCAAGTCAATCTTGCTTAAAATTACCACTAATGATATTCATTATTTTACAAAACTATAAATCCATTCTTTCCAGGGTGTGGTGAAAAAATTCTTTTTTAGTTAATATTATTGAATACATATTCGCCTATCTTAGAAAACTTATATGTCTGTCTGTCTCTGTTCACTAATTTAAATGTGCTCACAATATATCATGGGCAAAGCCTTCTCTAATTCAGATAGTGCTGCATAATAAACATGTCCATGAAATAAGCAAATAAATTTTTTGGTGGAAACAAACTATTACAAGGCCTTTTTGCTCTAAACAAAAATAAGCATTACCTCAAGGAAAGAAATATGTACAATCATCTCAACAAATCCTCCTGTTCCCAGCCACAGGCAAACAAGAAACATATACCAACCTTTCGAAAATATGGAAATAATTAATAATAACTAAAATATTATCAGACAAATAGAATTTACTTTAGATTGTATACTTCAAACAACGTGGAGGGAGAAAAAATGGCATGAGATTCATTATATTTTAAAATATACACTTACTTAGAGGAAGACAAACAGGTACACTGAATGACGTGATCGTAATAAATTCTGTAGTTTGTGATCTCTGATGAGTGTGGCTGTATTCATCCATTTTGTGTTGCTATAACAGAATACCTGAGACTGGGTAATTTATAAAGGAAAGAGGTTTATTTGGCTTATGATTCTGGGACAGCTGCATCTGGCGTGGGCCTTAGGCTGCTTCTACTTATGGCGGAAAGCGGCAGGCAGCCAGCGGGTACAAGCAGATCACATGGCAAGAGGAAGCAAGAGAGAGAGAGAAGGTGCCAGGGTCTCTTAAACAACAAGCTCTTGCAGAAACTAATAGAAGGAGAAATCACTCATTACTCCCCCTCCCCCAGGGAGAGCATTAATCCATTCATGAGGAATCCACCCCCATGACTCAATCACTTTCCAACACTGCCACGTTGGGGATCAAAATGCCACATGAATTTTGGAGGGGATAACACATCCAAACTCCATCAGTGGCATTTTTTGTTTGCATATTTGTTTGGTTGCTTTTTTGTTTTTTTTTTAAATATTGAATAATGCCTTTTTGCTATATTAATGCAGATTTGAAGTTTGAAAATACCTTAAGAGACTACGTTGAAGGCCCTTTAAATCTATAGTCTGGCCAGACTAAACAATGGTGTAGGGTTATAGTTCTCAGAGAAACTCCCCTACAGCCTCCTCCCATATTCAACAACTATTGGATTTTGAGCAGCATATTGAATATGACAGGGCCAGCAAGCAAGATTCCCTACTGATATTCCTCTTTCAGAGTGAATGGACTTCCTAGTGCAGTTAAGGGCAAATATTCCTCCCAGATTCTCTGCTACAAAATCAACATATAAAGATCAATAGTATTTCTATACATTAACAATTAACTATCTGACAAAGAAATAAAATCTCATTTATAATAGCATCAAAAATAAATAAAATAAAATACATAGGAACAAATTTAACCAAAGAGGTGAAAGATCTATACATAGAAAACTATACAACATTGATAAAAGAAGACACAAATAAATGGAAACATATCCCATGTTCAAGGACTGGAAGAAGTAATATTTTTAAAAATGTCCTTACTACCTAAGCAATCTACAGATTCAATGTAATCCCTATCAAACTTCTAATGGCATTTTTTAAAGAAATTTTTAAAAATCCTAAAACTTAAATGGAATCATAAAAGATCTCAAATAGCCAAAGCAATCTTGACTAAAAAGAACAAAACTGAAAGCCATCCAGATTACCTGATCTTGAAATCAACTAGCTATAGTAATGAAAACAGCAAGGTACTGGAATAAAAACAGACACCTAGACCAATGGAAGGGAATAGAGCCCATTAATCAATTCAAGCATATATGGTCAACTAATTTGTAACAAGGGCACCAAGGAACCACCAGGAGGAAGGAATAGTCTTTTCAATCTGTGTTGTTGGGAAAACTGGATATACACATGTGAAGGTGTGAAATTCGACCCTTATCTCATACCGTACACAAAAATCAACTCCAAATGGATTAAAAACCTAAACACAAAACTGGAAATTGTGAAACACCTAGAAGAAAACACAGGGGAAGAGCTTCTTGGCATTGGTATTGACAATCCTTTTTCAGAGAGGACACCAAAAGCACAGGCAAGAAAAGCAAAAATAAACAAGTGGGACTATATCAAACTAAAACTAAGAGGAAATAGTCAACAAAATGAAAAGGCAACCTATGAATAAGATAAAATATTTGTGAACCAAGGGAATCCTTGTACACTTTTGGTGGGAGTGTACACGTGGAAAACAGAATGGAGTTTCCTAAAGAAATTAAAAATATCACTTCCATGTGACCCAGCAATCCCTCTTCTGGGTATATACTAAAAGAAAATAAAATCATCACCTCATAATACCCATTTTTGGGTGAGGTATTTGATATCCCAATAATGACTCCCAACAATGTTTATGCTCTAATCCACGGAATTTATTAATATGTTATGTTACATGGCAAAGGGAAAATAAAGTAGCAGATGGAATGAAAGTTGCTAATCAACTGACCTTAGATAGGAAGATTTTCGTGGATTATTTGGGTCCAGTGTTATCACAAGGATTTTTAAATGCAGAGGAGGGAGTCAGAAGAAGTCAGTGATTCAATGTGAGAAGGACTTGATCCACACTTGCTGGCTTTGAAGATGGAGAAAGGGGCCACCAGCCAAAGAATGTGGGTGTTTCTAAAAGCTGCAAAAAGCAAGGAAACATATTTTCCCTGGATTCTGCAGAAAGGAACACAGCTCTGGGGTTACTCTCAGCTCCTACAGGATACCTTCTGGTCCTAGTCACTGCTCCCAACATGACAATTTACTTCTTCAAAGTCAGCAAGAGAATCGATCTCTCCAGCCTACCACCATAGTGTCTTATATAATGTAACCTAACCGAAGAAGTGACTGTCCCTTTATATCCATAGATCCCGCACGCACTCAAGAGGAATGCATAAATAGGGTGTCTCTTTCTCTCTCTCTCTCTCTCCACACACACGCACTGCATGCACACACAAACAAATGCACATATATTTGTTTTACTTTTTTCAATGTAGACATAGCTTCTTGTAATATTTGACTTCTTAAATTGTTTTTTAAAGTTCAGTTATAATATTTGTTTTAACTACCAGATCCCATCTGATTCATGAAGAAGATAGAGAATTTCTCTGTGCATCTTTTCTCTTGTGACTTTCAATTGCATGCCCACCATCACCAAAACCACATGATTATCGACACTAACATTTTAAATCATCTCTCTTGATATTTATTTACATTTTAAAAGATTTTTCTTTATCCGTGAGGGATAAGTAAATATTTATTCATACCTCTGTACTTCTGGTGAAAGAAAAAGCTATAACAGAAAAATCTTCACACTAATCCAGCACTTTATAATATTCTCAATGAGTCAAGTCATTAAATCCCAATATTCCTCTGAAGGAGATTGGGCATTTTTATAAATGAGAAAAATTATAACTAAAGTTTTGAAACATGTTATTCTGAGTACTCAGGTAGGCATACCCTCAAATATATACAATTAAAAAATTAAAATTTTTTATAGGAAAACTTACTAAAATTTTTTTACTGAAAAATAACAAATTATTTTCATAATGTTATAAATGCTATTCATAGTAAATTTCTAAAAATACATGATGACTTTGTGGTCAAAAGAGGTGCAAAATATATAAAATATTGTATGTGCATATGTATATAAACTTTTTAAGAGTGGTTAGAAAACATGAGTGAGAACCTATGAAGCATTAGTTTTATGCATGTTCTGATATCCTCTCCACCCCAGGGCCCAACACTAAGATCCCTGACTCAATATTAACTACAGACTAAAGATGGATCCCTTTAACACACTGTGAATGGTCCATTTTTTGGTTAAATGAAACTTAAAATTTTTCAAAAAATGGGATAGCAAAACATGATGTTTAATGCCTTACTATATTGAGATGTTAAGGAATAAACTTTAGTTTTAACATATCTTAAGGCTTTTCTAGAAGGAGTACAATAGCTCTTTCGTAAGAAACCATCCTGTCTTTGTGAAAGAAATTTGTATATTTAACTAAAAAGAGGCAGTTCATTATGATATGGGGGCCTAGGAAATCTTGCACTACAAATCCCCTTTGGTTATAGGATAAAAAAACATCTTACAGATTTTGTAAAAATCAAAAAGAGAGAAAGGCAAATAAAAGTCACCAGTAATCCCATTTCTACCTCCTCCAATACTACTGCTACATAAGGATGCTTTTTCTTCTAGTTTTTCCTGTTTCTTCCCAATGTAGCTGCCATGTGGATCAAGCAAGACTTGTGGGATATAATCACCAAGCATATTTATTCTTGTCTCTTCCTTCCTGTCCTTTTTCATTTAATTGATTGACTAATTTCCCCCATAGTTCTTTTCTTGGATGAAATTTAGGGCAATTTCCCAGGCTTAGCTAGTCACTTTCAGATAATGAAGTATTCTCCAAACAGCAATTAATAGTTTCAGTCCACTGTAATATTAAAAATTTTAACCTCATTAAAAATACAATGTACTCCCCCTTTCCAAGATGTGTCTGCTATAGCACAGCCAATGGCAGTAGGAGAGGGGTGTTGTCCTTTTCCCTGATCGGTATCTTTTCCTCCTCCTTCATCTTGTCAATCATAGTGTCTGAGCCCTAGGAGGAGTGGGAGAGGGGAGGAGGAGAGGAAAGGAGATAGACATTTGACTGATGCTGTTTAGAGCTGGAATATGCTCTTCGGGCACATAGGTATTTAAAGCTAAATTTTCCCCCAAGGGATACTCTCCCCGGTTTCTTGGAGGCTGATCTGCAGGACCCCGCTGCCCCAGGAGAATCTTCACCTGCAGCTTCCTTGACCAGATCATGTCCTCACCCTCTTGCTTATTTTCCCCTGGTTCTCTGAAGCTCTGTTCATTTTTTATTTTTAGACTATTTTCTCTCTGTTGCTCAGACTGGGTAATTTTTTTTTATTGTTTTTTAGATGTATTGATTCTTTTGTCTGAAATTCTGCCATTGGACACATCCACCCCTTCCATAGTTGTTTCAACCTAATGTAGAGTCAGTTCAGGACTTTAATTATTCATAAAGG
Organism: Galeopterus variegatus; assembly: GCF_000696425.1. NCBI lineage: Eukaryota > Metazoa > Chordata > Mammalia > Dermoptera > Cynocephalidae > Galeopterus > Galeopterus variegatus. Next base: position 71,248 of record NW_007733900.1, read on the forward strand.
TTTTTTTTTTTTTTTCCTTTTTGTCCTTTTTTACTGACCGGTAACGGGATCGCAACCCTCGGTGTCATGCCCTTACCGGGGACCGGCAACAGGATCGCAACCCTTGGTGTTGCACCCGCACCACGCTCAGCCAGTGAGTGGGAACCGGTCTCCACATGGGATCCGAACCCTCAGCGGGAGCGCCGCCGCGCTCCCAAGCGGCGCACTCTCCAGTGCGCCACCGGGCCAGCCCCCTTCTATTCTTTTGTTTGTCTGTCTTGTCACTGAACACATCTGGTGAGGTATGTATTTTGTTTTGGTGTGTGTGTGTGTTTTTCCATTCTATAATTTCCATTTGGGTCTTTTAAAAAATCTACTTTTTTGTTAAAATTTTCTATTTTTCTCTTTATTTCAAGAGTGTTTGTAATTGCTCATTGAAATGTTTTTAGCTGGTTGCATTGAAATCCTTATTAGATAATTCTGGTAGCTGATTCACTTTGGGGTTGGTGTTTATTAATTGCCTTTTCTTATTCTAGTTTGATCATCCTGGTTGTTGCTGTGACAAGTAATTTTCAAATATATCCTGGACATTTTAGCTTGTGTGATTGGACTCTGGATCCTATTTAAATCTTCTATTTTATCAGGCATTCACCTTCTTTAGGATTTGTGGCTCCAGTGGTAATTTAGTTTTCAGAGTCTTTGCAGTGCTATTTTATTCTGCTTTGTTTGTGTGGTACCCAGAGGCTAATCTGAAAACCTCAGTGGTTTTCCAAACAGTAGGTCAGCTCTCAAATCTTTTGCCATGTTACATCTGGTCAGTTTCTCATGTGGTCTGCTTCGGAATCTCGCTAGGACTTCAAAAAACAGGTTTTAAGAATGCCTTCCTCGAGCTCCCTCCTACCTTCCTCAAAACGTTCCCAGAGTTCCTCCTTCCAGTGCAGGGGGGTGGTCCGGGTTCTTCATGGTTGGGGTAGTGTACTGCTACCTGCTAAAGCTGGATGTGGTTGCAAGTCCAGGCTCCCTCCTCAGTCGCCCAGCAGGAGAAGCAGACCACTTCTCACTACCACCTGATGGTGATGGAAGCCCAGGCTCCCCACTTGGTCTCTGGTAACACCACCACTGCAGGCTGGAGAGGAAGGAGAGGTGGTGGTGGTGAGCAGGTGGTAAGAACATGGTTTTTCTATGGTCTCAGCTGAGGAAGGTTTCTATTCATCTAGGCCACTCTTTTCCTGGTTCTTTGGCTAAAGAGAGCAGTCTTTTCTTGGGTCTTTCTTGCCTGTGTCTTTTAGTATTTCTAGGTTTCCAGCTTCCTCAGCCCCTATTTGGGAATATATGACAAGCGAAAGGATAGCCCAGGAGCTCACTGCTGTGTCATTCCCCAAATCCCAAGATCTGCCTTCTTCTTTCCACCCTTCAGACTCATGCTGTCTGCTGTATTATATCCAGGGTTTTTGTACTTAGAAGAAGGAATAAGGTAAAGGAGTCCATTTCATTATGTCTGGAACTGGTCCTAATGCTCAAACCAAATTTACCTTCATTGATTTTATTAGTGACTCTAATAACTCATTTTGACACAACAGTTCACAAATACATTAATATTCCATTCACACATATTTATTTAAAAATGTGTTGTACTCCAGCAGCTAATCAAAGAATCCTAGTTGACATAAAAAAAAATTGTCCTTCATAGTAAAACTTTGTTTTAACAATTTGATAATTGTTCTTCCCAGATAAAGAGTGATTGTCATTTAGTTAGCATTCCTTGCTAATAATATTTAGAGTCTTAATACCAAAAATAAGATGCAAAACTTGAAAGTAAACCATCACAACATTTAATTTTTCAAATGCATTAACAATTTGGAAAAAACAATAAGAAGGATTATTCAAGGCTTATGTGTTTAAGAGGATCTAATTATGTTTGACCATGTTCTACTAGAGTTAATATTACACACTGAATGAACCAATTTGTTTAACAGAGCAGTTTATACCTGATCTTACAAACATTTTCACACTAATTTTTTTCAAAGATGTTTAAGGCTTTTTATGGGTATGTCCATGAAACACTTACATGTTTTAGTGATTTTTGTATATCTTGAAAAATTGCACATAAAGTTATAAAAGGAGTAATAAATTCTCATATATTTAAGACTTAGACAAACACATTATTATGCACACTTTTGAAATGTATTTTATACATGAATAATTATGTCCTGGCATTGTACATAAGTATGATTTTAAAATTTATAGGCATATATTATTATGTTGCTGGTAAAGTTCTTATATAAATATAGTTATAAATATCAAAATGTATTTAAGAAATTAAACCTTTTATAATCATATTAGGTATCAGAAGAAACATTTTAGTTAAATTTTGTTTGCATATACAATCTACTTGAAAAAAAGTATGTATTGTGTATATTGTAGATAATCTCGGAATTAGGACTTATGAGTTCAATAAAGCACCTTTTGGTTACATAGTATTATTTATTGGCTATTGATTTTTATTTTTTATTACTAGTGTCTGATATAATACTTCAAATACATATATTTTGAATTAATGCATTAGTTAAAATGAATAAGATTTATAACATGAATACAAAATTACATGTGTCATGCTTTTCAGTGCTTTGAGTATCTGGAGTTTATGAAAGCTGTTCTAGAAGAAGTGGTGTAGAATCATGGCCAGCAATCTATATTCTCTACTCAGTTTCATGAGGAGCTTATGAACAAGTTATCAAACTGCTCCTTAGAGTTGCAGGGCACTAGTATGTGACCTCTCTCTTGCAGAGATATGATGAGATCTTACCTCATGAAAAGCATTATGAATGCCTTAGAAGTGGGTATTTTATAATATATGGAATTATGTTAAGTAATTTGATGTCTTCAAGGAAAATAAAATATATATTCTCACATCTAAATACTCTTCAACAATGAAGTCACCATGTGTAGAGAGGTAGGAGTGGTACAGTTCTATGTCCATAGTAGCAATGAAGGGGGAGATAGATCAAACCTAGGCCACAATTCATGCAGAAGTTGCAGTATCGGAAACCTTCTGCCTCAAACTTCCACAATATTAATATATCAAAAATGACTCATACAATCATGTGTAGGATAGGAATTATAGCTGTTCATTGTCCAGTGATATCCAACCTACATTTAGAGTCAATCACCATAGACAGTAAGTTACTGGTTTGGAAGTCTATAGGAAATGGCATCCTTTAAAACTATGAAAGAATGTCATTTAATTTTATCTTTTACTCATATTTAGTCACATCTCTCGTGATATTGGAAGGGATATTTTAGAATCTAAAAGATATAAGATTTCCTGTCTTCTGAACAACAGAGACTTCACTTAAAATTTTTTCTTCATGAATCTTGTGTTTGAAGATATCTTCTCTATCAAACACCACATTAATTTGTAATCATTTATTTACTAAACAAATACCACTATTTGTTTACTATAAATCAAGCACTATTCTAGGTCCTGAGGAAACAGCTCTCCTCTTGGAGCTAAAAATACTTCCCCATATCATAGTAATTAAAGACATATTCAAATTCCTAACTGAGCTTCTGATTATAAAGTAAAAATGAAGTCCATTACACCGGCTTGATATACCTCCAGGCAAAATATCTTGGTGATTTGCTTTACTACTTAGCTTATGTATCTTATGTTTCTAAATTTGGAAAACAGCCCAAGGGCCCTTCATTACTAACTGCAGACACCTAAGGGTATAGTGAACCCCTCTGGGACAATTGCCCTATAGCTTGAAACTCTGCTGATGCTAAACACTACGATAATTTGCCAAAAGTGTATCTTGATCTACTCTCTAGTCTATTTGATTGATTATATAGTTGCTATATTTGGCTGAGAGCTCTTATTTATTATATAGTTGCTGTATTTGGTTGAGAGCTCTTAGGGATGAAATGAGACAAAGGCACTGCAACCCTAAAACTGCTCATATTAATATCTTTCATATTTTCTTTTTCTGTTTTCATCATATTCTAGATTTTTGAATATGATTATCATTCCTCACAATTTTTAATAAAATCTAGTTCACTTGAGGATTGTGTGCATGATACTATTGACTATTTTAGTATGAGATTCTTAAGGAAAAAACTGTGTGTGTGTGTGTGTGTGTGTGTGTGTGTGTGTGTGTGTGTGTGTGTTATGGGTATTTGACAAAACTGTCTTCTGTGGACAAATTAGTATAAGACCTCTTGACAGATTTATATCACTGTCATGTACAATTGGCTATATAATAAAAATATTATATATATAATTTAAAAAGTAGTGATCTTCAAGATAATAGTCTATCCTCTTCTTTCAAAATTTGTTTGAAATTTTATCTTTATTGCTATTTCTTCTATCCTTTTATTATATCCTTGCAATTATTCCAGGAATCTAACTCTGATGAATCACTTTCCCATGTACTATTCAAATGGTGTGTGGGAGGCTGAATTTTGGTGGAGCCCCATGACACATGCTTCTTGATAGTCATGCCCATACGAGTCCATTCCCATATCAACTCTGGACATGACCATGTAGCTTGGCCAATGCAACATTAACATCAGGCATTCATCAATCCTTTTGGAATATCCTTCTTGGATCCCAGATACCATGACATGAAGAAGGCTAAGCAGTCACATGGGATGGTCCACATAGAGGAGAACTGAGGTCCCTGGCTGACAGCTCTAGCTGTCTACAATGTGGATAAAGCCATTTGGACCTTTTATTCCACTCAGGGGCCTACCTGATATCTTATGAAGAAAGGAAGCTTCAGGATCATCCCACCAACCCACAGAATCATGACTAATAACCAATTGTATTATTTCAACCAACTAAATTTCAGAGTAGTTTGTTACACACTAATAGATAACCAAAACATGGTCTTTCCCTTTTTCCCCACAACAACTAGATTTTAGTTCATCAGAGCATCTCCCTCATGGCTACCTAGTCCATTTCTGTATTTTGAAATGCAATCCATGCATTCATCGGAAAAAACAAAAATGAAAAATAAGTGGTTCATCTACTAAGAGTTTATAATCTAGTAGGACAGCTATTATATATGAACTAAATTTGAGGTTGAAAGTGATAAGTTTCTTGATAGATTTAGAGAAAATGTACTGTGATGGTTGAGTAGAAAGATGAGTCACAACATCAGAGGGATCCAGACCTCTGCATTCATCGCAGTTTTGGAGCTAGCACTACCCTTCCTTTTGGCTTTAACTAGCCAATGACTGTGCATGTGCCTTAGTCCATATGGGTTGCTAAAACAAAATACTATAAACTGGGTGGTTTGTAAACAACAGACATTTATTTCTCATAGTTTTGGAGGCTGGGAAGTTCAAAATCAAGATGCCAGCAGATCTGGGATCTTGAGGGCCCACTTTCTGGTTTGTAGACTGTACCTTCTAACTCTATCTTCACATGATGGAAGAGGTGAGGGGTCTCTTTTCAGCTTTTTTTTTTTTTTTTTTTTTTTAACAAGGGCACTGTGCCATTCTGTTTTCTGTTGCTTATAACAGAATACTGAAACTGAGTAACTTATAATGAAACAATTTTTTCTTTTCTTTTTTTTTTATACAACTTTGGAGGCTGGTAATTCCACTGTTCAAGGGGCACATCTCTTGAGGACCTTCTTGTCAGTGAGAGCTCTCTACAGGGTCTTGTGGCAACCAGGGTATCACATGGTGAGAAAAGCATGACCAAGAGAGCTAACCTAACTTGCTCTCATTATAAAGCCATCAGAACCACACCCATGACAACCCATTAATCAAGTAACTCATTACTCTGTGAATGAATCAATCCATTCATGAGGGCACAATCCCCGCAATCCAATCAACTCTCAAAGGTCCTACCTTCTACCACCACATTGGGGGTTAAGTTCCAGCATGAGCTTGGAGGGACATTTATACCAGTACAGGCACTAATCCTATTTACGAGGGCAGAGGTGTCAAATCACCTCCTAAAGGCCCCATCTCCAAACACCATCATCTTGGGGGTTAGGATTTCAACATTTCAATTTTGGGGAAACACAAATATTTAGACCATAGAAGTGGGGTTACTAATTTCTGCCCATTTTTTTTTGAGATATGCAATTCTTCCAACAGGAGAATTGCAATTGAGAATTTCACACTGGCCTGGCTGAAATTTTCACAGAACTCTGCTGAAATATAATATGCTTCCTACCTGATCCTCCTTCCTTCTACCTTTTCTTTACAAGCTTCAGACATGTATGTCCTTGCCTTCTTCTCCCTCATCTTTAGTTTTCACAGGCATTTCCTACAACAACAAAAATCTCTTGGCATTTGTATCTTAGGGGAGCAGAACTAACACATCATGTATATTGGGCCTTGAAAGACAGGATTTGAGCACCTTCAGAAGGAATGGTATTCAAGGTGACGGAAACAATTTTCAAAGAGACTTCAAAGAGTGAAAGCTTGATGACTCATATATGAAACAAAATTTGACTGGAGTAAAATGAATAGGAAGAGGGATCAAAGGAATAATATAAGAAAAGTAGGCTGTGGTCTTAAATGCAGGGCAAAAGAGTCTGGACATTGGAATAGATAAATGGGGAGGCTTGGGAGGGTTTTGCATAAATAAGTGACATAATCTGAGTTGTGCTTTAGAAAAAGTAATCTGCAGCAGGCTGGATCAGAGAGATGACAGGGGCAGAGTATGAATTAGGAGACTCCTTTCCAGTCAAGCAAGGAATCAAGTCAGAAGCCTGATCTTGTATACCAGTTGGGACAGGCTTGGCAAAAGGAGTAATAATGGCTATGATAACACCCTGTCATTTATACAATGCTCTGGGATTTCCAAAAAGCTTTTCACAGAAATTTAATTCTATGATCATAAATTTAGGGAGTTAATTACTTTTATCTCCATTTTACAGATGAGGAAACAAAAGTTCAGAAACTCAGATAATGTAATTTAACTTCAGCGCAGAGTTTGTAGCTAGCAAAGCTAGGACTTGATACCAAATCTTCTGCTTCCAAGCTCAGGGCTCTTTATGGTTATATCAAATTTTAAATCCATGAAAGACACAGAGGTAAAGCATTCAACTCACTAATGGAGAAATTAGAACTTTTAGGAATATTCGAGGTTGGAGACATATCTTTCAGACCCATATCTAAAGAGAAGTTGGAGGAAGCCATGGAGTTGATGAGAATATTAATGAAGAGAGATTAGAGAAAGAAGAGCATCCAGAAAAGTCTGTTGAACACTTTAGGTCAATGCTTAAGCAATAAGAGGAGGATCTGCAACAAGAGAAATAAAACAACAAATGTTCATTCAGTAAATATTTATTGAACACCTGCCATTTACCAACATGGAGATAAAAAAAAATGTTTTCCATCAAAAATCATATATTCTAGAGATGTTAAACAAATATGCTTAAAGACTTTTGACATTCATGAATGAAAGTGCTGGTTTGAATGTCAAGTGCTTCTGACCACACATTTATATTTGGTCACAGGAAGAAAGATACGCCTTCACAATTACTCTAAAATGAAGTCACAACTCTTATTTTTGCTGTTATGCCAAATTTAATTTACAGACCTAAAAACCACTATTGTATTCTTGATTGGAAAATGTGAAAGCAATTTACCTTGGGTGAGTTGATGTACAACCTCTGGTACATATATTCTGATAAATGTTCATAGCTTTATGGAGTTTACAAAAAAACCATATTTATCTCTTAGAATATGGAAATTTTACCTAGGTGTATTTTTGATAACTTAAAGACCTGGTCATCCTAAAGCAGAACTTCTTTTTTAATTATAGGAGAACAGATGTGGCTGCTGTATTTTAGAGTGCTGTTTCTAGGACCTGTGTTTCTATGTTCTTACTGCTTTCCATCTTACCCAAACAATTGTCAGATACAGCCAGTGATCAGCAAAACATTTAAATCATCTTCACAATTGACTCTATTTATCAGGAATTATTTGCTTAGATTTAGAAGATCATCCAGACATTCTATCTTTTATTAAGTTATTTTTTTTTAATAAAAACAAGTACAGTTTTTTGTACATTCTCTAAGTTCCCATGAATAAAACTTAAGAAAATACATTCTTTAGAATTACTGGATTTTTAAGTTGTTCATGTTTATGCTTTTATATGTAAAAAGGTGTACATTTCTGTAATATACATACATATACATACATACACATATACACATGTGCCATGTATACAGACACGGTCTTATCCCACAGTAAAGCTGAGTTTGCATTCAGCGTTTTCTGTAAGTTAAAATAAATTTTTCTCTCCCAAACACACACCCTATGTACCAATCTGAAATTATGGCTTCAAATAGCAAAATGCATAAAATTCTTAATACAGGGGCATTAACGGAAACTTCATTAATACTGGGAAACTGCCCACTGAACAGTGCTTCTCCAGATTGGCTTGCTGACTCCAACCTGCTCAGTAAATGAAAGTAAAACCTGTGCATCATTTCATCCCTTCAACCATAAAACTGCTGAGAGTCCTCACTTTTCTCATTTTGATATATCTCTCAGATGAGTGACAAGTATATTCATGAGATAATAAAATGTGTTAAAATAGTCTGCTTGGCAGTGTTTTTGCTGATATATTAATTCATTTCTTTTCACGTGCTATATCACCATGATGTCTAACCAGATTTTATGAGAGGGCTCACTGAAGTGAAAATCAAGTCAATGAATCGTTTAACATGAACTAATGAAAACAAGATAGAAAAGGCTTTAGTAACTGTTTTGAAGCTTTAATTGTTGAGTGAAGGTAAATTCTGAGCACTACTAAGTAAAGGAAAGGCTTGTAATGATGAAATTGGGATGACTTTGTGATAATTGGTTTAATTAAGTAGTCATGTAAACAGTGATGTCCTGGATGAAATAAGAAGGGCGAGATGCACTTTGAAAGACAAAAGAATGCATCATTATGTTATTTTTATCATTATGTTACCTTTCCTCCGAGGTAGGAGATGCACTTTGAAAGACAAAAGAGTGCATCATTATGTTATTTTTCTTTGCCACTTTTTAAGAAAAATTATCATTAACATGTCATAACCATTTATACAAAGCCCATTTGTTCAAAAAGAACAAATTCATAAAGACATTTACAATATTTTGAAATAAAAAACTAACAAAATATTTCAAAACTTCTGTTGTTCGTTCATGATATTAATGCAATAAATTTATGGGTTTGTCATGTTTTTAGCTGCTACAACGTACAAGGAGGATCCATAAAGAAGACGGCTATAAATACAGCATATAGGTTCCTCTTGGAAATTCACAATTACTTTTATTGTATTAAAATAGGCAGTGTCTATAATTATTCAGGAAAAGATGACCAATGGCTGTTAAAACTATGGGGTGAAACATTTTAAGGGAATAGGATATTGGTAGGACACCAAAGTATCATCCAACAGATAACTTATTAAATACAGATACAAGTTTTTAACTATTTGAGGTCAGATCCTTAAATAAGTAATCAAATTTAGGATCATCACTGATAATCCTTCTTGATAGGGTGCAGTAAGGAGTATATAACATCCCTTATGTTTGGACCGAAACATTTGAATTGAATTTAATCATGAGGAAATAAGCAGATAAATCCAGAATGCTCTATGCATTCTATAAGACAACTGGCCTGGACAAAGCACAATGTCATTTAAAACAAAACAAAAAAACTCAAAATAGAAATCAAAATTTTAACTTCAACAACACTCAAAATATAAATCAAAATTCTAACTTCAACAACAACAACAACAACAACAACCTAAAGGGAGAGAATGCCAAAGGCAAAGATTGATGCCTGGATAGAAAAGAAAAGAGAGAAAAAGGATAGCATACTTCTTTTGGAGAAAATTGAAATGTATAGTTTATTTTGGATAGTATTCAATTAATATTGACTTTCTATATTGGTATAAAATGTAGGTGGAGTCTCTTATTCTTAGGGTATGTATACTGCATTAGGGCTTATGTGTCACGCTGTCTGCAACTTTCTGTCAAAGAGTTCATTATCAAAGGGGGAAAGAAAAATAGAGAAAGACACAAAGGAAATGTGGGAAAATGTTTAGTTCATTGAAGAGCATATGCATTCATTGTATTGATTTTTCAACTTTTCTGTAGATTAAATATCTTCAAAATAAAAACAATTGGGGAAAACTGGTATTGTATATGGCCTATTTTAGTCAGAGAAAAGTATATTTGGGATTTGAAACCGATGTACACTTCAGTTAAATAATGTAGATCCCCTTACAAGCAGAGTTATTAAACTAGTTTTCGAACAGTTATTTACAGACAAATTAGATAATTAAAAATGATAATTATTTTCTGAAAAGTCACAATTCCAAATTTTTCATGAAATAGAAGACTTATGGATGTCAATTGCTTTTTGCTCAATATTACTACTAGGAATTATATTTAGCTTTTCTTAACACAGATGAAAACATCTCAAAGGGATCAGTCAATGTAACTCTATAATTTGGATCAAGAAAATTTTATCTTGGTATATATTTTAGAGAATGCAAAAATATGAAACTCATTCTTTTTTTTTTTTTTTCCTTTTTGTCTTTTTTCGTGACCGGCAACGGATTGCAACCCTCAGTGTCGCGCCCGTACCGAACCGGGACCGGCAACAGGATTGCAACCCTCGGTGTTGCGTCTGCACCTCGCTCAGCCAGTGAGTGGCCAGTCTGTATGTGGGATCCGAACCCTCGGCAGGAGCGCCACCACGCTCCCAAGCGGCGCACTGTAGCAGTGCGCCACCGGGCCGGCCCCATAAAATACGAAACTCATTCTTAAAGACATATTCACATGCATTTTGTTATGTAAGCATTTAAACAGCCTTGGAAGAAGAATTCATTCATTCAGTTATCTTGTCCATACCATTTATTTGGCTCACTTTACCCAATAATTTGATTTATTTTATTGTTGCAAGTAGATACACTTAAGTATTTGTCAAAAAACATGCAGAAAAATTGTTAAGAGTATATCACCCTCTTTTTTTGTGACAAGTCTTTTCAAAGTAACTGCATAGTACATTAAAAAATTTTCATGCTTACAATCACAACATGTGAGTTAGTAGTCATGAACATAGAATTAAAAATACCCATCAAGTTGTTTCTCAAAATAATAAAGTGCCTAAAATTGGAAGTGGCTATTAATTAGCGTTTGAATACATGACCTTTTATGCTTTGTTAACCTGGCTTGTTATCATATGTGATCTGGAAGAATCTCAGGAATGCAAGGATGGTGTAATGTCAAGACATAGATTAATATTACATGTATTAAAGTAAATTAAAATGGAACCCAGGCCTGATGAACTTCTGAGCAAACAAAACTAGGTAGACCTCATAAGTGACCTCAACCTTGCTTGATTTGCAAACATATGAGAAACTTAACTTGAGCTATTTTGTGTAAATGTCTATTTTTTAAAAACGCAGAACTTAAGCTCAACCAATGAGAAGCAGCCAATAAACATAAGTATATAACCAAAAACTTTCCAACAAGTTAGATCAAATAGGCAACTGTAATTGTAACCCATCAGGTGTTTTCTTTGCTATAATCCTATGTCCATCCTTTAAAAGCCTCCCTCTTGCATTACCTTGATGGAGTTTCTGAATTGGAACTGGTTTGGAGCTGCCTGATTTGTGAATCACTCTTTGCTCAAATAAACTTTAAAATTTTATTGTGCATCAGTGTGATAGTCAGGGTTCTCCAGAGAGACAGAAACGATAGGATATGTATATAAATATTTAAGAGGAAATTTATTAGGGGAATTGGCTCATGCAATTATGAAGGCTGAGAAATCCCGCAATAGGCTGTCTGCAGACTAGATATCGATAGTGTGGCTCAGCAGAAGTCTGGAAGCCTCAGAATGAGGGAAACTGGTGGTGTGATTCCTAGGGGCCAAAGGCCTGAGAGCTGGAGGTGCCACTGGAATAAGTCCTGGAACCCAAAGACTGAATAGTCTCAAGTTCCATGGGCAGGGTGGAACCAGCTCCAGTGGACAGAATCAGAGCTTTGTCTTTTCTTCTGTTTTTATTATCTCTGGGCCCCCAGTAGATTGGATGGCACCTGCCAATGTTGAAGGTGGATCTTTTCCACCCTGTTACCTAGGCTTACATACTAATCTCTTCTAAAAACACCCTCACAGAGACACCCCAAAATAATGCTTTACCAGGTTTCTAGGTATTGCTTAATCTAATCAAGTTGACAGCAAAAATTAACCAGCACACTCAGCACTCAGTTTACCTTTTTAACACATGCTATTGTCTGAATGTGTTCCCCCCAAATTCAGATGTTGAAATCCAAAGCCCCAAGGTGATGATACTAGGAGGTGGGGCTTTAGCAGGTGATTAGGCAATGAGGAGGAGCCCTTATGAGTGGAATTAGTGCCTTTATAAAAGAGACTCCAGAGAGCTAGCTCAGCCCTTTCTGCTGTGTGAGGACACAGTGAGAAGATGACCTCTACGAACCAGAAAGTGAGTTTTCACCAGACAGTAAATCTACCAGTGCCTTGATTTTGGACTTTCCAGCCTTTAGAACTGTGAGAAATAAATTTCTGTTGTTTATAAGCCACAAGTTTATGGTATTTTGTGATAGCAGACCAAATGGACTAAGACATTACAAATTCCATCAATAAATCAAATACATTAAAACCAGTCTCATTAAGAGATTCTGAAAAGGCATTTGATAACATTTGTAAAAACTGGCAGAAAAAAAATGGAATCACATCTATTAAAAACACCAGGCAAGGGCTGAACCTGTGGCTCACTCCGGAGAGTGCAGCACTGGTAGCACCGAGGCCGTGGGTTCGAATCCTATATAGGGATGCCCGGTGCGCTCACTGGCTGAGAGTGGTGCAGACCACACTGTGCCAAGGGTTGTAATCCTCTTAACAGTCAAAAAAAAAAAAAAAAAAAAAAAAAAAAAAAAAA
>NW_007733900.1:84705-101561 GCF_000696425.1 Galeopterus variegatus
ACAAAGTTTACTAGGCCACGTGTATTCTCATTGCAATGTTCTATTCCCATTTAAACTCATCATTCTTTTAGAGAGCCTCTATTTGTTATGCGAGTTGACACATTCAAACAAATTCTATTTAAGAACCCCTAATCCACTTTATTCAAAACTAAACCCAGGAATAGGATTGTATACTAATATCATAAAAAGTGTTTGCTTGAAACCAACAGCTAACATCATGTTTAACAGTACAACTTTAAAGGAATTCCCAGTAAAATCGGAGGCACGTAATGATGAAAATAACACCATTATTTTTTAACCTCTTTTATGGATAGGATTTGTCAGGTGCAATTAGACTGGAAATGGAAATGAAAGCTATAATTTTGGAAATGAGAAAAAATATCATTACTTACAGACAATATTGATATATATTTCTAAAATAAAAGTGATTTAATTGAAGAAAACAGACACAAAAGAAAAATTCAGAAAAGTATTTGGATCAAATAAAATAAACAATAGCTTTCTTATTAAAAAGCATAAATCACTTGGAAAACATAATGAAAAACAATTTTATTCATATAACCACAAAATAAAAACACTGAGAACTAAATTTAACAGGAAATGTGTAGGATATATGTGAGGAAAGTTATACAATTTTTTTTTTGATTAATGAATGAAGATTTTAGAAAAAAAAATTTCTATAACAGGAGGTTAACGAAAACATAATGAAAAACAATTTTATTCATATAACCACAAAATAAAAACACTGAGAACTAAATTTAACAGGAAATATGTAGGATATATGTGAGGAAAGTTATACAATTTTTTTTTTTGATTAATGAATGAAGATTTTAGAAAAAAAAATTTCTATAACAGGAGGTTAACTAACTTGGTATATTCTCTCAATAGAATATATCAGGGCTACGAGAGGGCTCAGCAACAACTGCCTTCCCTTCTGAGCTTTGAACCAATCTAAAGTTCTTCAACACAGCCTATACGGCAGATCATCTGAGCTCCTGTCACTTCTCTGACCTGATATCCTAGCACTCTCCTGTTTCCTTCTCTATTTCTATTATTCTGGCCCGCCTTTTTGGTTTTTCAACATCCCAGGAATGCTTTTGCTTCAGGACTTTTGTATGTCCTATTTTATCTGCCTAGAACATTCTTCCCCCAAATATCCCTATGGCTTATCCTCTCCCTTTTTTCTGGCCATTTCTTAAATATCAGCTTTCTTCATGAGATCTCTCTTGGCTGCTGTTACGGGTGGAATTGTGTCCCCCTGTCTTATTTTATTTTCTTCTGCTATAATAGAATACCATAGACTTGGTAATTTTTCAAGAACAGGGATTTATTTGGCTCATGGTTCTAGAGGTAGGAAGTCCAAGAACACAGTACTGGCATCTGGCAAGAGTCACCCCATGGTGGCAGGCATCACATGGTGAGCAAGTGCAGGACACAAAGAGAGAAAATGGGGACCAAACTGATCTTTTTATCAGGAGCCCACTCCCACAAAAACTAATCCACTCACACTATAACGATATTAAGGGCCCTACCTATAATGGCCTTAAAGGTCCTCTCAAAGACATTAAAATGCTATAACAGCATTAAAGTTCCTCTTAAAGGTCCCCTTAAAGGTCCTTCCTCTCAACAATATTGAAATTTGAAATTTCAATGTTGAATATTGAAATTTTCCAATACATGAAATTTTGGGGGATGCATTCAAACCATGACCTTCCAAAAAGATATGTTGAAATCCTCATCCCCCAAACCTCAGAATGCAACCTTACTGGAGATAGGATCATTACAGATGTAATTAGTTAAGATGAGGTCATACAAGAGTAAGGTGAGCCCCTACTCCAACACGACTGGTGTCCTTATAAGAAGACAACCATGTGAATACAACGACATGCAGAGAGAACACCAAGTGATGATGAAGGCAGAATTGGAGTTACACTGGTGCAAGCCAAGGAATGACAAAGATTGTTCGCAAGCCACCAGAAGCTAGGAAGAGGCAAGGGACCATTCCCTTACAGGGCTCAGAGGGAGCGCGACAATGCTGGCACCTTGATTTTAGACTCTGGCCTCCTGAACAGTGACAATAATTTCTGTTGTTTTAAGCTGTCCAGTTTTGGTACTTTGTTACGGCAGCACTGGGAAACAAATACTGCTGCCCTAACTGAAATTGCAATTCCTGAGATGTCTAAACGCTTACCTGCTTAATTTTTCTCCTTAGCACTTGACATCATCTATCCTACTGTATTTTATTTATTTTGCATATTTTATTTACTACCCCCAAACCCAGCCCAAATGTCTGCAACAAGAGGTTAAGTATTTTTGTTACTGTCCCCTCGGCATTTTGATGTGTTACAGGTCCTCAAAACATGTTTGTTGGCTGAAGAAATGACTGAATAAATGAGGGACGGAGTACAGTAATTGGTTCCATCTCCACAGGGAAAAACGAGAGGTGTTTCAGAGTGATATGAGTATTTTGGAAAATAGTTCCACTTCCTGTATAAACTGCTGTTAAGTGGAAATAACTGTTTCCTCTTATAAAATACTAGGCAGCAATTAAATGTGATTTTTTGAAGAGTTTTAATGATATAAGAAATTTTTACTATTTTATAAAAAATAGGATTTATAAAATAGTTTCTACAATATAATCATAACTATGCAAAACAGACACTTTTTACTAAAGAATAGACTAGAAGGAAATATTCTAAATTTCTAACGATGGTGTTTTTACTTCATGATACTATGTGTGATAATTTTGTCTTCATTTATTATTATTACTGAAGCTGAAAGAAGTTTAATTTTGAATAAGAAAAAAGTTTTGAAATATAGACAACATTAGCTGTGTTACATAAGGAATTTATGTTCCATTTGTGAACATTAATTTGAGAATGATTTAGATTTAATATAATAAAAATGTCCTAATAGATTTGAATATGTTTTGCCTTATAGTATGTTTCTTATTGAATTTATTTATTGTGTCCTTGTATTTATTTATCTATTTACCCATATATTTATGTATTTATTTACAAAATATATTTAAAGTGTACAATATTATGTTTTGATATACATGCACACTGTGAAATAATTATCACAATCAAGCTAATTAACATTCGGCACCTCACATAGTTACCTTTTTTGGTGGTGAGAATACTTAGGACTTATTTTCATAGCCAATTTCAAGTATACAATATGTTACTATTAACTATAGGCACCATGCTGTACATTAGTACCCTATGATCAACTTTCCTCCATTTTCCTCACCCCATGACCCTGCATAACCACCCTTCTACTCTCCATTTCTCTGAGTTCAACTTTTATAGGTTCTACTTATGAGTGAGATCATGCAGTATTTGTCTTTCTGTGTCTGGCTTATTTCACTTAGCATAATGTCTTCCGGGTTCATCCATGTTGTCACAAACGGCACCACGACTTCCTCCTTTTTTTAGGTACGAATAATATTCCATTCTGTATATACACCACACTTTCTTTATCCATTCATCCATTGAGGGACACTTAAGTTGTTTCCATATTTTTGCTATTGTGAATAATGCTGCAATGAATATGGGAGTGCAAATATCCCTCTGAGATACCAATTTCATTTCCTCTGGGTATATACCCAGTAGTGGGATTGCCAGGTCATATGGTAGTTCTATTTTTAATTTTTTTGAATAACTTCCATACTGTTTTCCATAATGGCTGTATCGACTTACATTCCCTACAACAGTGTGTAAGGATTCCCTTTTCTCCACATCCTCATCAACACTTACTATCTTTTGACTTTTTGATAATAGCTTTCCCAGTAGGTATGTGGTGGTAGTTCATTGTGGTTTTGATTTGCATATTTACCTGATAATTAGTGATTATGAGCACTTTTCATATACCTGTTGGCCATTTGTATGTCTTTTTTGAAATATTATCTATTCAGATTCTGTGCCTATTTTTAATTAGACTATTATGTATTTAGTTAGCTATTAAGTTGTCTGACTTCACTATATATTTTGGATACTAATCTCTTATTGGATAGATGGTTTGAAAATACAGAATTTTCTCCTATTCCATATGTTGCCTTTTCATTTTGGTGATTGTTCTCTTTGCTGTGCAGAAACTCTTCAGTCTGATGTAGTTCTACTTCTTATTTTGGCTATTCAGTTTATTATTCTTAAATTTCTGTACTTTATGCAACCCTTCCCACATGTAATGACATTTACCAAATGTAATAATAATTGACTTTTAAAAATGCTCTTATCTACCTCAGACTCATGGCTGCCTGCAACTTTGCAGAATATCAGGAAAGAACCCAGAAGCGCAGTTGTGATAATTCCATGACCAACTTTCAAAATCATGTCATAGACCCAAGCCATCAAAGTTGCCACTGCTTCTGCCATATTCAGTAAGTTTAGAAGCAGAAGTTTCCACCGGACCGGTCAGCTGCAGAGTCTTGCTTTCATTCCTTCATTCCCTCATTTCTTCAGTAGGAAGCTGGTGCAATTGGAAGCTCCCTGTTGAATTAGGGAACCACAACTGATTGAAGAACCTCAGACTTCTAACCAAGAATCTATGCTAGCAAAGAAGACATGTTATATTCTGCCTCTATCTTCTTGTTAATGACCTCAGAACCAAGAATCTATGCTAGCAAAGAAGACATGTTATATTCTGCCTCTATCTTCTTGTTAATGTGAACTAAAGTCTCATGTGTGTGAATCTAATCGGCAGAACTTAAATTACACTGATTCGTAACTGAGAACGAAACTGGGAAATGTAATTTTGAATTCTACTGCCTCTGTATACTAGCAGGTAGTTGGAATGCATGGTGATTACTTCTAAGATGAAAATAATATTGCATGTGTGGTGTGTTTATTGTACTCCCGTTTCTAATATATATTCAGGGGGAACGGGATTTACAACATGGTGAAATAGCAAATAAGACAAGCTTAGGAACTACCATCACAAATTAAAAAACCTTCAGGCTTTTGGTTTATGAATGTGAAGAGCAAAGAAGGCAAGTTTAGTGCCTGTTATAAAAAACTCAGAGTTTTCAAGCTTAGGATTCCATTCATGTAATGCTGTCCGTTTTTGCAGGTATCCATGTGTGCCCATCTGTGTCACTCCATGGAACTCACGAACAAGAGGAATTGTGGCAGATATGATGATGCTCATGTTTGCTGCACTCTCAATGATGGGAGAATTTTCACATTAAGCTGAAGCAATTTTTCTTTCCAGTAGTGAAAACTTACAAGTGTGCACATTGGAAGCCCTACCCAGTCATTTAAGAAACACATTTTCATCATAGAGGTGCAGTTGATTACAGCTGAGGAAACGACATTTCAGCTCAAGTTACCATATGCGCCCCTTGGGCTGCCATAGACGTACTCTCTAGAGAAAAATTTGCTATTTTACCTGTATTAAGTACTTAGTGTTTTTAAAAGATATACTGTGCATTTGTTCCACATTAATTTAAAGTAATGACTGCAGTGCACTCTATTCCTCTCTCCATATGGCAGAATTGGAGATTTGTCTTTTTTCCCCTCTCAAGAATGTTTTATTGCCCTGCATAATTCCATTTTTTTGCTGAACTTTTTTGTATTATAGGTGGAAAATAACACACTAGATATCTTAAGTCTTTCTTCTTAAATGTTATAGAAAAATAGACAATAACTATATGGCGTATTGCATGTATTTTAAAGTGTTCCTCAGAGCAAATATAGTGATATTTATTCTGAAATATACTCTCTACCTGTTTCTTTTTCTCTCTTCCTTCCTTCTTTCCCTCCCCTCCTCTCTCGTCTCTTTCTCTCAGAGCCTTGAAAGTACTTGCTCTTTGTTAAGAATTAAATAAGCTAGTTCAAATGTGCTAGTAAAAGTTCTGAGAGATTTAAAAAATTAGCTATTTACTTCAAAACATTTTATTTATCAGAGAAATAATGTTTACATTTCTGGGAAGAAAATATAGTGAGAAATTATCAAATGGCTAAAAGTTTACTTCTGGCTGTGCATTGTGAGTGTTCTGGAGTACATAGAGATACATTGTGGAGAAAGCATGCTTATGGAACAATCTATGTCAAATTAGCATTGAGAATTTATTTAAATAGAACAAAGATCTCTGAGGTCTTTTAGCAGTTTTGCTACTCTGTACACAAAAGCCTTTTTCCTCTCAGGTACAAACACACACAACAGTAAAAACATATTAAGTCCTTCCTTATTCTAGTGGCAATTGAAAAAAAAAGAAAGAATCATTATGATAAATTCAATAAGAAGGCACATTTTTATTTTCAGAAAACCTAATATTGTAATGAATAAGAACCAACATAATAAATTATTTCGTCCTGGAGATCTGTTTTTCTATCCTGTTACGCTAGATACTTTCACAATCTGTCCATTTGCCCAAGTTACAATTCCAAAAATCATCCTAATTTTTGCCCTAATCCCTCATGTATTCAATTAGTCATCAAAGCCAGTCAATCCTATATTTTTAATACTCTAAGATCTATGTCTTCCTTCTCCAATGTCACTACCTTGGTTCAGGCCAAGATTACTGCCTCTCACCTAGATTATGACAATTGTCCCTTTCTGAGCTGTCAGCTTCCAATCGTTCTCCACATCGAATCATTTACCAGAGAGACATTCATAAAACATCAGTTGGCTTGCTGCTGTCTTCGTGATTAACACATAGTTCCTTAGCATCACACAAAAGGTCCTTCATGATCCAGGCTTGACCTTTCTCTCCAGTTTCATCTTGGGCCCCTGCCCCTCTCCACACCCTCTGCTCCAACCTCCAGATTATTTTCATCTCCCTGCTCCACGTTTTCTTTACTTCTCTTCCCTTCCTTTCGTCCTATCTTTCCTCCTTTCCTTCCTTTCTCTCTTCCTCCTCCTCCCCCACTTCCTTTCTTCCTTCTGTGTGAAAATGGTATCTTCTCTGCCAATAATGGCTCTCATTTTCAGTCCTCACCTAGCTAAAACGACGCATCATGCACATCTTCCTCCTTCTCAAAGTATTTTACCAGAGTGATGTTTCCAAAACATTAATATCATTTCCCAAAGTTATGGAGCTCTCTTCAAAATCATCTTCTCTGCCAATAATGGCTCTCATTTTCAGTCCTCACCTAGCTAAAACGACGCATCATGCACATCTTCCTCCTTCTCAAAGTATTTTTCCAGAGTGATGTTTCCAAAACATTAATATCATTTCCCAAAGTTATGGAGCTCTCTTCAAAATCACCAAATACCTGTGTGAGCTCATCATTTTTGAAGCTTGTATCACTCTGTATTGCCATTGCTGGTTCTTCATCTGCCTCCAACACACAACTCTGAACTTCTTCAGGGCAGGGATTATGGTTTACAAATTTTATCATGGCTAGTTATAATTCAGTACCTGTAACATAGTTGAGGAACAATACATGTTTCATAAGCATGGCACTTTTTTTTTTGTCTTTTTTCCGTGTCCGGCAACGGATCGCAACCCTCAGTGTTGCCCCCGTACCGGACCGGGGACTGGCGACGGGATCGCAAGCCTCGGCGTTGCTCCCGCGCCTCGCTCAGCCAGTGAGCGGGAGCCGGTCTGTACGTGGGATCCGAACCCTCGGACGGGAGCGCCGCCGCGCTTCCCAAGCGGCGCACTATCCAGTGCGCCACCGGGCCGGCCCAGCATGGCACTTTTAAATTTACTTTACTGCTAGGAAAAGAAGTTTAATATTTTAGAAGTAATTACAAGCTTAAATAGTTGTTGGAGAAATCACAAAAAATAAATAAGTGTAACTAGATAAAATATTAAGCATCCTTGACATAAAATCCCTATAAACACACATGCACACAAAATGTGAAAAATATTATTGAAAAAATGTAACAAATATACATAGCTTGTGCTTATAGCTGCAGAAATTTTATTTAACATTTAATTTAAAAAATTTTTTAAATTTAACTTTTTAATGAGCCAACTTCAACTACTTAGAAGATTATCAAAATTCTCCCCCATTTCTAATGGAATACTAACCACTGGTTTTAGTATTAAATATTCATGTGAGTTGTTTGTTTGTTTGTTTGTATTCATTTTTTGCTTTAGAGGAAAGTTTGCATAGCTTGCAGAGAGACTTCTAATCAAATGTAATTTTAAACTACTATCTTTATCCTTTTGTTTAATTGTCCCCACGGATCCCTGTGCAACCCCATAACAGCACATCTACCAGATTATAATACTGTATAGTTAGCGTTTTTTCTTCTCCACTGGAACCATATTTCATTAGCCTCTTTATCTCAGTGTCTAGCCCAGAGCCTAGAGTTTACAAGATATTCCAAGGTGGCTTTTTGAATGAATGAATGGAATTCCTAATTTGACTGAAATAATGTGATCATTTATAGTATGGTTACAAACTTACATTTTATTATGTTAAAAAAGCCCAACAATATACATTGGGCCATTTGTTGTATTTGTCTGTTTTGAATGATTAGGCCCTAAGGGAAAAACATGGATAGGGAAAGAGTCAGCATCTTATACATACCAGGACACCTGTAGCTACTTTTGAACAGGATTGATTGTCTTGTTAAATTATATGTATTTATTTTTAAAAAGTAAATAATTTTACTTTAAAGATAACACTTTTATCATATAAAAATTTCACTAAAAATCCAAGGTACCATATTGTATCAAGTAAAATTTGAATGATTTGAATCAAGTTAAAAATTGTAAGCCCCTAGGTGCTTGTGTATGTCTGTGTATGTAATATATGTATGTGTGTGTGTGTGTGTGTGTGTGTGTGTGTGTGTGTATCTTGTGTATGTCTGTGTATGTAATATATGTATGTGTGTGTGTGTGTGTGTGTGTGTATAGAGAGAGACAGAGAGACAGAGAGAGAGAGAGACAGACAGAGAGAGAGAGACAGAGAGAGAGAGACAGGGAGAGAGATTTATTATAAGGTATCATCATCACACACACACACAGAGAAATATGTTCATAATTAAAGAGTAAATAGTAATGACAATTCCCTTGCAGTCTTCATCTGTATAACTGGTCACATGGCCATAGCTGGTATTTATAACTACATTATTCTATTACCCATTCTGTATTCCCTTTGCCTTCAGCAAGCACCTCAGCTGGTCATGCGTATTTGGTGGAAAGAAGCCAACCTTCCCACCTGAAGGGTCTGGGCCATTAGTAGTACTACCTGAACTGGGTTGTTGTAGTTTTCCATTGACCTCAATCACAGGGCATAGTAATATGAAGAGATGCTCTAGGGGATCCCCTATATTCTAAGCACACTCTTCTTACCTCCATTGCAGAAAAGCTGTCCAATTTCCCTCCAGTAGTCAGGATCAATCTCTCCTTCCAGCACTACTCCCTTTGTTTGTTGATTCAGAGGCTTGAGGAGTCCAAGGTGGCTGGGCAGTAGTCTTAACTTCCAGTTCTGTGGAATCATTGTTGTGTCTCATAATGGAAAGCATTTTCCCCTTTGAAATTAAGACCACTACTCCTGCAGATCTTAAGTTTGTGGGAACAGGAAGAAAAAATTTGCTAGTGGGTCACCAAAGGTAATTGTGAGTGGTGTCCTGCCCATTTTCATCCCTTGATTCTTGGACCCATGAATCTTGGCTACAGGAGAAACAGCACCATATATTGGATGTTGATTAAGAGCATATACGATTTTCTGGATAACCTTGCCCCAGCCCTGAAAGTTATTGCCACCTAGATGGTGCTGTTCCTGAGTCTTCAAAAGGCCGTTCCACCATCCTAATAAGCCAGCTGCTTCAGACTAGTTGAGAACACGGGAAAACCAGTGACTTAGTCCATTCGGGCTTCTATCACAAAATACCATATATTGGGTGGCTTATAAACAACATGAATATGTTTCTCATAGTTCTGGAGGCTGAAAAGTCCAACATCAAAGTGCTGCCAGATTTGGTCTTTGGTGTTTGGTTCATAGATGATGACTTCTTACTGTGTCCTCACATGGTAGAAAGGCAAGGCAGCTCGCAGTTTGGTTCATAGATGATGACTTCTTACTGTGTCCTCACATGGTAGAAAGGCAAGGCAGCTCTCTGTAGCCTCGTTTTTGGTTGTAGAAGGGGCCAGATGAAACAACTTATCTTCACTTTAGAAGGAATATCTCAACATTGTCCACACCAATGGACTCCTAGAAACTTCACTGAGGTAGAAGTCCCCTGAATTTTTGTTAGGTGTATTTCCCACCCTCTGTCAAACAAATGTCTTACCAAGAAGTCTAGAGTAATTGCTCTTTTTTACTCACTTGGTTGAATCAGCATAATGTCATCAATGTAATGGACCAGTGTGACATCTTCCAGTTGGGAAAGGAGATCAAGATCCCTATGAACTAAGTTGTGATATGAAGCTGGAGAGTTGATATACCTCTGAGGTAGGAAAGTGAAGGTGTACTGCTGGCCTTGCCATCTGAAGTCAAATGCTTTTGGTGGTCTTTACTAACAGGTAGTGACAAAAAAGCATTTTCCAGATCCATAGCTTTATACCAGGTACCAGGGATGTGTTAATTTGCTCTACTGATGAAGCCACATCTGGTGCAGCAACTGCAATTAGAGTCACCATGTGTATAGCTTCCAATAATCCACTGTCATTTTCCAAGACCCATTTGGCTTCTGCACAGGCCCAAATAGGAGAGTTAAATGGGAATGTGGTGGGAATCACCACCCCTGCATCTTACAAATACAGGTGATCCTCGAATAACATGAGGGTTAGGGGTGCTGACCCCCCACTACTGCACCTCTGTGAAGTGAAAAATCTGCATATAACTTCCCCCATGTATTTACTTAAGTAGTTAAGTAACCTAAGTGAAGTAAATCAAGTAGTTGGGACTGTGGAACCCACAAATATGAAAAGTTAACCCCCCATTTACATGGATTACACATCCCACAAATACTGTTGTATTAGTCTGTTTCTATTGCTTATAACAAAATACTTGAAACTGGGTGATTTACAAAGAAAACAAAACTTATTGCTTACAGTTTCCAAGACTAAGAAGTCCAAAGTCCATCTGGTGGTGGCAACAGTGATCCAGGGGTCTCACATTGCAGGATGGTGGAAGCAGAGAGAGCACAGAGAGAGCAAGAGAGAGACAGACTCTCTTCTTTTAAAGCTCTCAGAACCACATCCCTGACCATCATTTTTAATCCATTCACTACTGCAGGATCCTACAATCCAACCACTTCTTCAAGGCTCCACCTTTCAACTACCATAATAGGATTTCCCACCCTCTTAACAGTCACAGTGGGGGTTAAGGTTTCTAATACATAAAACTTGGGGGACACAATTCAAACTTCAATGAGTTTTGAGGAGCATAATTCAATCTACTACAAATGTATTTTCCACCTATGGTTGGTTAAATCTGCAGATGTGGAACTTGTGTATACATGGACCCATACAGTTCAAATCTGTGTTGTTAAAGGGTCAACTGTAGGTGTTGGTGACACCAGTCTCTGTAATCCCTTTGGGAATGTGGTATTGCTTTTGGTTTACTCTTTTCCTAGGTAGAGGCAGTTCTTTTGGCTTCCACTTGTCGTTTCCCATGATAATAGCCCTGACTCCACAAGTTTATAGACCAACGTGGAGATCCTGCCAGCTGCGATCACACCTATTCCAATTATGCATTCTGGAACTGGGGAAGTAGCCTGGTTTCTCAGCATTCCTTCATCTAACCAAGTTGACATGTAGAATTAACCTTCACATCCATGTTTCAGCCAACCAACCAACACTTTAGAGCCCTTTCTAATTCCACAAGCTATAACATTAAATAAATACAGAGTCTCTGCTTAGTAAGCCCATATCAATAAATTTGACCTGAGCCAATTTTATTTTCCTTCCACCAATATACCACATGCTTAGTATGCATGACCTCACCTGTTCTCTGGATTTCTGTTTGTATAAATTAGAAAACTCAAGTAGTTTTTTCAAAGTATAATGCACCTCCTCATGGGTCACATTTTCTACCTCACATTTAGGGGCCTGCTGGGACTTGAGTCTAGTTACAGGTTTAGAAGCAAAGAGTGGTGGTGGGTGTGGGTCCTGAGGAAAATCAGCATTGCCTTGCCCAGAAACTACCTCTCAGAGATCATTAATTTTCCTCAAGCAATGCAAGTTTAGTCCTCTCAGATGGGGTGGAAAGTCTCTTCCTATTACCAAAATCTGCATTAGTCAGGGTTCTCCAGAGAAACAGAACAATAGGATACATATTCTAGATCTAGATCTATCTATCTATCTATCTATCTATCTATCTATCTATCTATCTATCTATCTATCTATAGATTTATTTTAAGGTGTTGGTTTACATGATTATGAAAGCTGAGAAGTCCAATGATCTGCCCTCTGTAAGCCAAAGACCCAATAAAGCCAGTGGTAGTTCAAAGGCCTGAGAGCCAGAGGGTCGATGGTGTAGATTCTAGTCAGAGTCTAAAGACTTGAAAACAAAAAACACCATAGGCAGGAGAAGATTGACGTCCCAGCTCAGTCAGGCAGAGGGAGAACAAAACCAATTTTCCTTCACCTTTTTGTTGTATTTAGGCCCTAAATGGATTGAATGATGCCCATCCATGCTGAGGGGGGCCATCTGTTTTATTCAGTCCTCTATTCACATGCTAATCTCTTTCAGTTAACACCCTCACAGAAACACCCAGAAATAATGTTTAATCAGATATCTAGGCGTCCCATGGCCTGGTCAGATTGACACAGAAAATTGACCATCACAGTACTTCTTCAGCAATTTGGTCTGTTTATGAAGCTTTGGCACTTGGGTTGATATTTGGATTGTGTTGTAGTTCAAATTATATCATAGGAAAGAATATCATTGGGCTGATGAACTATGTAACCACGTTCCCATAGGATTTAAAGCACTTTTAAAAATAAAAGACAATGTTTTATATTAACTCTTAATATAATCTATGTGTTTTACTATGTGAAGACATCTGCTACAAAGAAAAGGAATCTCCATGAGTGTGTCACCAGCTATTTTCTAAGCATATGAGAAAGGTAATCTTGTGATTGATTAATAGTTGAGTTAAAGGTTAAATTGTGCCCCCCACCCAAAGAGGTATGTTGGAGTCCTCAGAATGTGACCTTATTTGGAAATAGGGTCTTTACAAAGGTAGTCTAGACAAGGTGAGGTCATTTGAGTGAGCCCTAATCCAATATGAGGAATTTGAACACAGACATGTGTACATAGAGAACACCATATGAAGATAAAGGCAGAAAACTGGGCAATGCATCTGCAGGCCAAGAAACACCAAAGATTACCAGCAAACAAGCAGGAGCTAGAAGAGGGGCTTGGAACAGATTCTCCTTCATTGCCCTCTGAAGGACCTAATTCTGCCAACACCTTGATCTTGAACTTTTGGCTTCCAGAGCTATGAGACAATAAATTTTAATGTATAAGCCATGTAATTTGTGGTACTTCATTACAGAAATCCTTGAAAACTCACAAATATATCCCAAGTAAAAAATGGCACATATCATTTGCTCATAGACAGGGTCTGCAATAGTTCAGGTCCTCTGTGAAGCAGATGCCAAGAAGGGATTATATGCAAGGTTTTCTTCTTATTATTATTACTACTGTTACTATTGTTATTATTATTATTATTATAAGAAATTCCTGTGTGAAAGAAAAGAGAGAGGGATCCAGGTAAGGCAGGATTATTATTACTACTGTTACTATTGTTATTATTATTATAAGAAATTCCTGTGTGAAAGAAAAGAGAGAGGGATCCAGGTAAGGCAGGAGCAGCTGAGTAAGTCTAAGAGAACCATCAGATCACCATGCAAGTCTGACACTAGGTGAAGGCGAGATGGAGAAGATGATGAATGGACATA
The DNA here is from genome assembly GCF_000696425.1 of Galeopterus variegatus. Taxonomy (NCBI): domain Eukaryota; kingdom Metazoa; phylum Chordata; class Mammalia; order Dermoptera; family Cynocephalidae; genus Galeopterus; species Galeopterus variegatus. The sequence continues at coordinate 98,519 of NW_007733900.1, forward strand.
TTCTCCTAGACTGTTCTGTAGTCTAAGGAAGGTTCAGTTTGTCAAAGCCATTGTGGTATCTTCGAGCCTAAGTCAGCTGTCAGGGACATTTTGGTTCTTCCAGGAACAGGTCAGCCTTGGTATCGTTGACATATATATTTAATGTCTGTGAGGATGGGAGACCATCCTCAACTCAAATGAGGTGATGGATTGCTAAATGCAGCCTGGGGCCCTTGGTTAATTACAACTCCTGAAGAAGGAGGTCTGCAAGGCACATTCTCATGGCCCCCAGAGATGCTCCTCAAGTAATTTCAGAATTGATACAGAATTCAGTCCTAGAAAGAAAATAAATCAAATGTAAATATCTTGTAAGAATAAAAAAATTTGAGTCACCTAGAAAAAATTACTCCACCTACCAGGTTAAGATAGACAAGGCTGTGAAAATAAATCAATCCTAACATGTAAAGACATAACACAATAGAAACTTTTGTAGGAGGCAGTTTAGTGATAGAAAACTTGGGGATGAGGGTGAGGAAGTTGCTCTTCTGTGCTCCATACTAACTATGAGACATGCAGATAATAGTTAGTCTACCATCTTTAATAAATGGCTTCATGTTGGCCCAAGGGTGGGGGTGGTGGGATCATCCTTGTTGCTGGAATGGGAAAAATATGAAGAGCTGCATGTGGGAGATTTTTATGGTCAAAGCCTTGAAGTGTTGCGTGTTTGTTCCACTCATTCTCCATTGGCTAAACTTAAGTTATTTGACCACACCCAACTGCATGTTGGCTGGCAAATATACTCAAGCTATGTGCCCAGGAAAAAAGGAGAAAGGATCCTGATGTACAGCTGGCCATCTCTACCACACCTGGAAATGAGCAAATATCAGTGTTTGTGGCACTAAATAAAACAACTCTGATACAGTGAAAGAAATTCTGTTTTTATCCAGCTGTTGGACGTTATACAAATACAGAAAATACTCTTTAATTGATTCTTTCATGATTAAAGTTGCCTACAATATATGAATATACATTACTATAAAGTAAATAAATTAAGTATGTATTAAGGGGATTATGAAAATTCTATTTCATAATTGAATAATTTCCACCCAGTTTTCACAAATGGAAAAATTCAATTAAGTATTCTAGAAATAGAATTACAGATGGTCCAAATTAAAATGTATGGAGGTGGATAAATCTGACATGTTGAATTGGTCCTATAAATAAATTCCTTTTTGGTCTTGTTTTACAGGATTTTAAGAGTGTATTTTCAGGCTCATCTTTTTCTGGATTGTCTGTATTTTTGGTGTGTATGTATTCATAGGGTTGTAATAAGAAAGTTACAGATGACTAAAGAGGTACTTTTAGTGTACCTCTAAAACAGGTTTAGGACAAATGATCACTAATATTTATCTTTGTAGGAAAAACATTAATCAAATCGGGACAAGTCTCAAAGTTCAATGTGCCTTGCTAGATACTTCTCCCTAGTTCCTACCCCATCCTGGCCTGTTTACAATGAGTATTCTGTCACCTGTAGACAGCCCACACTTCCCCAGAGAGCACTGGAATCCAGTCTAAACTAAAGCCTAACCACTATTAGTGTGTCCCCTATCCTCACATGGAACCAGATTAGAATGTGAACTGTACTACTAATGATCTGTATGACCTTGGGAAATTTTCAAGTTCATTAAACTCTCCAGATCTCAGTTTTTTTTATCTACAAAGTGGGAATGACAATGCCTCTTCATAAAGTTGCCATAAGGAATAATTGAGATAATCTGTGTGTAGTGATTATCATAAACCTGACATATGGTTACTGTTCAATCATGTTACAAAATATTACTATTATTATTAATATTATATATATTTTTTATTAAAACCTTCTGCTTTACTAGTTAGTGGTGTCCAGAAAATAGTTCTCAATGTAGGCTAAAATGTTTGAAAATTTAATTGTTCAATCTTTTAGGGTAAGAGATTGGTCCTTCTGTTTAGATTGGGGAGGAGGAGAGCTTAGATTTCACACAGACCTTCTAGGTTTTTGTTGGTGCCTGCTCTGGAGGCCAGATTGAGTCCATACACTTCTGTTCCTTGTTTGACCATTGGTTCCACCAGTCAACCCTACTCCCTCCCCTTAGACCAAATTTGCATTTTGGCCAGGGCTACCAATTGCCTGGAGTCCTGAAAGCCCAGTTTCAGAAGCTGCTCTTTGATTTGAGACCTTTCCTTGGGTTGCTCGCTCTGCCCTCAGGGTTTGCTGTATTGTTACCCCAAAGCTTTCCACACTTGGCCAGGGCTACCAATTGCCTGGAGTCCTGAAAGCCCAGTTTCAGAAGCTGCTCTTTGATTTGAGACCCTTCCTTGGGTTGCTCGCTCTGCCCTCAGGGTTTGCTGTATTGTTACCCCAAAGCTTTCCACATAGCTTGGTGCCTTTCACCTTTTAACGAGAGACACAACTGTTTGAAACTAAGTTATTTATATCTGTAACAAGTGACATTATTTTAGTATCATGATTAGTAATTTTTCTGGGATCGTTTCTTTCTATATTTTGTTTTTAAGTCTTTGTATAGATTTAGAAATATCTCATGTATAGGATTAAATAAATCCATAGGATAAATAATGATAAATACACGACTTTGGTTATCCCAGGTTCTAATGGCTACAGTACAGTAAACAGTGAGATCATATTTTAACTCTGATATAGTTTTTGATGAAAATTTTGAATAGGTTTTGTACCCCCACCCCCAATGTGATATAAATATTTTTAAATATTTTAAAATTGAAACACATCTGCCCGTTTATATAGTATATTTGTTTTAACATCACTGCACCTTAAAACTGCTTACATTTTAATTTGGGGAAAAAGAAATGTTGCCTCATAGAAATATTTTTCTTTCTGCACCATGTGGGTATTAATTCTTTCATCTGACCATTCATTTTTTCTTCGTTTCACTGCTATGTGCTATATTAGGTGTTGGTAATTCAGTAAAGAAGACAGAAACCTACTATGTTTTCACAGAGGGTACACTCTATTAGCCCATGACGCTAAAATAACTGTCTTTAAGCGGAA
>NW_007733900.1:101593-102670 GCF_000696425.1 Galeopterus variegatus
GTTTTCACAGAGGGTACACTCTATTAGCCCATGACGCTAAAATAACTGTCTTTAAGCGGAAGAGTTCATCTGTGACGTCATCCTTTAGTCAAATAATCACTGAGCATCTACCTATGCTACCTGCTCTATTTCCCAGGTTGATGACTTACAGTGGTCAATAGGAAAATAAATTACCATGTCCTGAACTCATTCTTGACAGAAACCAATTGTCCACCTGCATGCAACAGAATTCACAGTATACAGAATTTCTGCTATACTCATACACAAATAAGGGATTGGAACAGGATCATCTCTCCGACGGATTCTTCTGCTAAATTGTGTTGTACTGCACTCAACTCTGCTCTCATTCCTCCTTATCACCATTCTCCTACTCCTTGGGATGTAGGATGAAAATGGCAATGTCAGCCTCTGTTCCCAACTCAGTGCCTCTGCAGCCATTTTGGTATAGTGTAACTGTAAACTTTATGAAGTAAATACCTGGTTCTTTTTCTCCTGGAAATGCTGCTTACACGCTACACCAAAATCACGAGTGGGAAGGAAGTTCTTTCAGTACCCAGAAAACAACCACTTCTCCTGGATTGTCACTTATGAACATACGAGGTGACAAAAATTATTTTATGGACATCTTTCTAAGCACTAAGGAAAGAAAAATTTGTAAAAAGTCCCTGGTTTTTATGTAATTCTAGACTACTCATTATACTTAGGTAACTAGGAACACTACCTGAGAATAAGAAGAATTGTTGCGAGTGTCAACAGATTAGGACCTATGTGCTCTTAAAATGAACCTGGACTTACTTGTTTTAGTAGCATCATGCAAAGAGAGAATGCTATAGTGCTAATAGTTAAAAATTATGTTAAGAACTAAAAGACATGGGCCGGCCCGGTGGCGCACTGCGCTGGTGTGCCGCTTGGGAAGCGCGGAGGCACTCCCACCGAGGGTTCGGATCCCACATACAGACCGGTTCCCGCTCACTGGCTGAGCGAGGCGCGGGGGCAGCACCGAGGGTTGCGATCCCGTTGCCGGTCCCGGTCCGGTACGGGGGCGACACTGAGGGTTGCGATCCGTTGCCGGACACG
>NW_007733900.1:103224-103554 GCF_000696425.1 Galeopterus variegatus
TGTCACTCATCACTGACACAGATCTCCCCACATCTGTGACACTGAATCTCTATTAATGATTTCACCTCTTGCACTGTGCTCCCACCAAAGGAAACACAGCTTTTAGCTTGAGTATGTGAAAGTGGAAGGAAAGGAACAATTGAACCTAAGCCCTGAAGAAAAGCTCTGTAGGTTGTGCTTAGCATTGGGTGGAGAAATGCCCGTTAGTCTTTGTGTGAGACTAGACTAGGCTGAGGTGGGGTTTCATTTGACTCCTTTCCTCTAGGCATCTTTTTCTTCACCTCAGGATGAATCCTTACTACTGTTTTTATGACTTTTCTAAAGAGAGAA
>NW_007733900.1:105433-122141 GCF_000696425.1 Galeopterus variegatus
AAAAAATAGTTATTACTCAAATAATTTATTCTTCTTTTTACTTGAAAAGTGAGCCTTATTTTATTTATTTATTTATTTATTTTTATTTTTTAAAAACTGAGCCTTATTTTAAAAACCTTTCAGGTCTTGACACTCAGAAATCCACATTTCTGTGCTTGTGGGTTCTTAGGAGGTAGGAAGTATGTCTTGTTTGTATTTTTATTCCTTACTGTAGTAAGTGTACAAACTAGGCACACAGTGAAAGAGTTGCTGAACTAAGTCAAAAAGCTATTTTTGCATATTGAGGTTCTATTGAAGATATAGCAGTTGCAATCTAAATTTTAAACATTAAACATGTTTATTCCTGAAAAGCTATCCCTTCTGTTATGTTCCGTTGAGATTGTCTCCCACATCAGGTATTATTTTACTGCTTGCTTGTATTAGATATTACCTTAACAATTTCTGTTTATGTTCAATTTCTGGAGCAATTAAAGCAATTAAAATGGGGAACCAAGGGTAAAATTGTGGGGCATCCAAGATAGAAGAGTCTCCTAGGAAATAGAAATAAGAGAAACCAGTACAGAGTTATACAGGTGAGCTCTCTATTTTTCTTTTCTCAATTCTTCAGTGCAGAACTACGTTGAGATTAGATATTTGAACTAAGCACTATGCTTACATTCCATGTTAAATGGAATGGAGCTATACAATTTTCAGAAAACATCTCTGTTTACGATTGAATGTCTTCCCCTGCTGAGTTAGCTAAAGCTGTTAGGGATGTTTTTCTACTGTGATTTGCTTATCCATTTAGGGAGATACTCAAAACTTGTGGCATCTATCTAAGCAGTTACAAGTTTTTTTTGTGAATATTGACACGGGCACTGTGCCACTCTTAGAGTCATCACAGTACTAAATGATACAGTTTCTATTACAACTTTATTCTCTGATATGGGTGAATCTCCAGCTTTCGGGCTCACAAAACTTACATCTCAGTTAATATCAAGGTCTTTTGGGTGTAGATGTGGCAGTACATTACCAGCGACTATGGTGGCCCTAACTAATAAACATGCATGGACTCTTGTGTCAGCCTTCTTTTCATTCACTTGGGATGACTACTTCAGATTCTCCACAATTCTGATGTAAGACTAATGCCTTTCAGTTTATTTTTAAAATGTTATTTTACCAAGTGTTTCATGATTTTTGTAGTCTTAACCAAAAATGTGTGAGCTTACTGGAGAGACAACATAATGCAGTACACAGAATTTCACTAAAAAATTTTCACTTTATTTTTTCTTGGCCATGCTAGAGATTTTCTGTTGCCTAAATACACGAAGTCTGTAAGACTGTTCTATTTTCCTTGTAGGCTTTCTGAAGGATTTCAAATTCCTCTTCTCTCTATCCTACAGGACAATATTTGACCATCTTTTACTATTTTAGTGAGACCTTGCAACTCTACCCTTCCAACATTAGTATTTAATTTGGCATTCTCCCCCCACTATATTATTCCCAGAAAGTAATTCTGTGAATCCTATCTTCTCAATATCAGTGCACATAAGTAAAATATGAGAAAGAGTAAAATACAATTTAACAAGGCTTTGATATAATACCATGCCAGGTGTTGAAAGAAAACAAGCATAAAGATGCATAATTTCTGCTGAGTTATCTATTGCTGCATAAGAAATTACTCCAACACTTAGTGGCTTAAAACCTCTATTACCTCCCAGTTTCTGTGGGTCAGAAATCCAGGCACAGTGTAGCTAGGTCCTCTTACTCAGGGACTCTCACGAGTTTACAATCAATGTGTCAGCAAGTTTGCAGTTATCTCAAGGTTCAACTAGGGCAGTACATACTTCCAAACTCACTAAGTGGTTCTTGGTAGGATTTAGCTTCTCATCAGCTATTGGACAGAAGGCCTCAGTCTCCCTATGGAGATGCCTGGCCAGAGGCCACCCTTTTATTGTGTTGCTATGTGAACCTCTGCAATAGGGCAGTTCACAATACGGCAGCTGGCTTCATCAAAGTGAGCCAGACAAAGACAGAGAGGGCCATAAGGGTGACACAGCTTCCTAATAACCAAATCTTGGGAATTTCATTCCCTCATTTTTTGCCATATCCCATTTGTTGGAAGTAAGTCCCTAGGTCCAGCCCACATTTCAGGAGGAAGGGATTACACAAGGGCATGAATACCAGGAGATGGGATTTACTGGGTGTCATTTCAGATGTCCATGCACCATATTCAGTTGTACCCAGGATTGAGAAAATGGTATCTAAAAACAACAGATAATACACAAAGTACTATTTTTTTCTAAGTAATATACTTTATTTTCATAGCAGTTTTAGGTTTACAGAGAAATTGAGTGGAAAGTACAGATAGTTCCCGTACACTCCCTCCCCCAACACACACAGTTTCTTCTATTATTAACATGTTACATTAGTGTGATACATTTGTTACAATTATGAACAAATATCTACCCACTGTTATTAACTCAATTTTATATTAGGGTTCCCTCTTTGTGTTGTACAGTTCTATGGGTCTTTGCCATAGAAAATAATATCATGTATTCACCATTATGGTGTCATACGGAACAGTTTCTCTGCCCTAAACAAATCAGTATTTATAGCAATTAATAAATTAAGCCGTTCATCTTCCCATTGGTATGCAGTACTTTTTGGATCTTGAGTACTACTATTGCAACAGATGCCCAAATCACCACCTTTACCCCATATTGAGGACTGAAACCCTCATTCATCCAGCTGCTGTGAGTGTTGGTGGCTGATACCCCTCAACTGTGTCCTTCTTGGAAATTGGCTTCACCTAAAGATAGCTGCAGTGCTAAGGCCACTCCCCTTCCTGGGGACAGGCTACATCCAGTGACTGATCAGTGTTGAGTTTTAAAGGCCAAGTTCCCTTGCCCCAGTGTTGAACAGCTCTGAAGTCTCATCCCAGCTCCTGGGCTTCTTGCAAAGAAGGTCAGCTGAGATCCTTGTTGTGACTGCATAGCAGTCTAATTCTTATCTTTATCCAGTCCGGCTAATTTCAGTCTCCTACAAGTGGTGATCTGAATAGTACTCTCTAATAAACTTTCTGCATTCAGATCTAGTTCACAGTCTTCTTCCCAGGAAACCCAACCTCCAACAGCTACACTTTCTACTTTTTCTTTCTGTGTAAGAGTAAAATAGGTCACATATATAGGATGAAATATTAATATAGAATCTATAGAAATTTCATATATTTACAAACATCTAAAAAAGGGATATTGAAATGCATCTCTAAGTACCTCAAGCCAAGATATCAGAAATTTGCACTGTGGCTCCCTATAAAATTTAAGTAGAATTTAAGATCATGCTGTCGATATTCACTAATGATTGATATAACACAGCCATTTTCATTTACGACAAAGCTACAAAGCTATTATTATAGATGAAGTTCATTATGCTCTTTTCATCCCTTATAAACAAACATTTGGTTACAAATTCTTCACCCAGTATTAGAGGTGAATGCTTATTTCCTCTTACACATTGATTTGCTTCACACTTCTTATCCAGACCATGGGGAAAATATTTAGTTCTCTGTGGGAAATTATCAGTGAAACTAAAAACAAAATACAAAGGACCAAAAGCCTTAATACTAAATAGAGAGATTGTTTGGAAGCAGAGTCAAGGTTATCACATTATATATTAATCACAATAATCCTCAAAATGTGGTTACACTATGCCATACCTTCCCTATTTTACTAAGATGGAATTCACACAAATCTTATCAGTGCAATGTGTCAATGAAGAGGATGAGATGGAAGTGTTGAGGAAGTGCCGTCAAGCAAATTTGAAAGGAAATACAAAAGAATTAGATGTAAAACCTGATAACTGTTAGGATTTACAATTTTGTTATAATTTTCCCATGGAATTCTTGCTCTCTGATCCGTTCTTCACTCTTCAGCTGCTTTGCTCTGATCTTGGGAGAGGAGGGCTGACCTTTGACGGTTGTGTTTTTCAGTCTTCCGCGTCAGCTGACTTCCAGGGAAAGATTGGAGGAGGCCGGGAAGAAAGAAGAAACGGGATACATCTTGCCCTCTCCCTCTGCATTGGGTGGTGTCTTCAGGAGCAACTGCTTCTCCTCTGTGGCTCCAGCTCTTATCCGCCTTTGCTACTTTCTTTCTTTTTTTTTTTTTTTCGCCTTTGCTACTTTCTGACTCTTCTGTGTCCTTCCAGTCCAGCACTGGTAGCTGCTTTCTGCTGTTGTTAATCTCTGGTTTGCTTCACTGCCCTTTTTGGCTTTCTAGTTTTTTTCTGTTACGTATACAGTAAAGTCACTACTTTATTTCCATCTAATTTAAATACGTGGAATGATTATGGTTGTACCAGGATGGCTACAAGTACCTGAAGTATACTTCTGTTCATTGCAACAACAACAAAAAATCCCTGACAAATACAAATGGTCTTTATACCATGAAGGAAAAAAAAAATTAGTTCTCAAAATTATCCATATTTTACAGAAAAGAAAGGTGGATTCAGCAAAGATAAATAATTTGCTTATGATCACATATCGAATATATAGCCTACATGAAGAGGGTGGCCTTTAATGTCAGACAACCAGGATTTGAATCCTCACTCCAGATCTTACTATCCAGGCAAAATACTTAAACAATCTATGCTCAATTTTCTCACCTATAAGATAGGGATTTTAGCTATGCCTACCTCAAAAGAGTGTTGTACAGATTAAATAAATTAATAAATGTTAAAGTTGTTAGAACAGTTGCTGGCACATAGCATTTGCTCGATAAAAGCTAGCTAATATTATTAGCCATGTGGCTTTAGTATTGTTATTAATTACTTTGAAAACAGAAAACAAGCTACAATAATTTCTCCTCAGGTTTACAGCCCAGTGTGTGTTTTGAAAGAACTTTTTGCAAATGTATAACAGATCATAACATTAAACAATCATTTTTAATTTGATTTAAAATCTGGTCCTTTACTCCTGATTATCAGAACAGTTTAGAAAAGCAAGATTGATTTCTTTTGTGGAATATTCGAGAATAACACAATGGCCTAAGGCACCAAATGGTCGCAAACCCTCATCCTGCAATTAAAATGGCCAGAATTGACCTGCTCTTTATTAAACATTAATCTTTGGCTTTTTCTGAATGCACCAATGAGTTCAAGGTCTGAATATGTCTGACTCATGCAAGCTCTCTGCCATTAAGCTGTTTTATAGGAGAAAACTATTCTTCATTGCACTGAGTGTGACACTTGAGATTCTTTTTATAATTTGAAAATTGGCAGCTTAGAGTATATTTAAATGAAAAATGCTAGCTTTTGTAACCATTATCTAGATGATAGAGACATTGTTTTCACCATTGAAATAACCGTACAGAAAACAATGTGGTCTGAAAATGCCATGGATATATATTAATATTTTATATATAATATTGTTGGCACAATTTCTTTTTGCAATATTTTTTTACTCAACATTTATACTTGGCAACATTCTTAACAGTATGTAAATTATATGGATAAGTTAAATTATACATTTATTTGCAATTATGTTGAAGAAAAGGCAAGCAGATACTTATATTGTGAATAAGAATTTTCTAATAATTACCATTAGAATTATTTATTTTATAATGTTTCTGAGGCATGACTATATCTCTAGGCAATACAAGAATAAAGTGAGGGTGAAATAATCTGAGTAGCAAGACAAATAATTGCAACAAATATTCTAGTCTTTATTATATACTTTAATACTCATTATATGTTTTTATCATATTTAAATATCTAATTGCTTTTTATTGAAATTTCTCCCAATTTTTTCTGCTCTGTAACTATGCCTTTTATATGACTACAAAAGCCCACTTATAGCAATCTTGGTTATTTTGACTACTGAATGAATATTAAGGAAATTTTGAAATTAATTTGGTAGCTGGGTGCCACATTTAACCAATAGATACTAATTCTAAACCTGCATGGCTTTTTTTTTAGATTATAATACATTATTTTCTTAGCTGAATCTTTATACATATGTAAATAACCAGATAGAGTGTTTTTCTTCTGTTACTTTTTCAAGTGATTAAAATTACACTAACAGTACCTGGATAAAAATTATTGTCCTTTATGCATGTTTTTGCTCGAGCAGTTAAGGGAGAACAGAACTGTTTTCTGATGTTGCTTTAATCCTGGAAGTTTATCAGTAATCTGTAATAAACAAGTATAATATCTAGCCTTTATGATGCAGATAGCCAAAGGGATATGCAAATTCAATGTTAATTTTGAATTAAACCTAGGCTTTAAAGTCAGTGTCTTTAAAAGGAAATGTAATACACATCTAATCTTCACATATTCCAGGCTTTTAAACTAAATGTACAAGCAAACATGATTTAGACTGGAGCAGAAAGATGTAGGCTAAGTTTATACAAAGTACTTCTAGGGATAAAATTTATGAGAGCAGGGAAGGCTGAAGGAAATATTTTCAAAAACGCCATTTTCTTTAAAATTTGAAATTTACAAAGGAAAGAAATATTCTATAATAATCCAAAATCTATAATAATCCAAAATAAAAACATAGATGTTTTGTTCAAATATTTGCATTTATTGTGAACATGGATTAACATAATTAATGCAGAAGAACTGAAATGAGTGGAACATCATGACAGACCTAAATACATTATGTGAGGTCAACCAATAGTCTCTCCTGTTCTTCTTATACCAATTATTCCACTTGAAGAGGTCACCCAGCAATGACAACATCAATTTCAACCTAAGAGAAACTTGAATTGAGTCTAACCTGTTTATTGGACAACAAACAAACAAACAAACAAGCTGAAGTCAGGAGGAACTTAATGGCTCTCCACAAAATATTTGGTATACAGACGAAAAATTTGGTTTTTGTGAACTGATTATAAGACAACCCAGTGATGAAAATATCTATCATAAGCAAATTAATTCTTAAGATTACACTTACACTATCAAAGCTTCTCAAATGGATTTTTAGATCCAGATAGACATGGGTTCACTTTCAGTCTCCATCCATTAAGCTATTAGATCTTTGGGTAAGAGCCTTAAATTCCTGAGACTTTATATGTTTTTTTTTTTTTTTTTTGTCTTTTGTCTTTTTCCATGTCCGGCAACGGATCGCAACCCTCAGTGTTGCCCCCGTACCAGACCGGGGACCGGCAACGGGATCGCAAACCTCGGTGTTGCTCCCGTGCCTCGCTCAGCCAGTGAGCGGGAACCGGTCTGTATGTGGGATCCGAACCCTCGGGCGGGAGCGCCGCCGCGCTTCCCAAGCGGCGCACTATCCAGTGCGGCACCGGGCCGGCCCGAGACTTTATATGTTAAATACAAAATTTATCTATATAAGTATGACGCGACATGTGAGAATTAGAGATTGCAACATTAAGTGCCAGCAGTGCCTGGTGCACAGTTGTGGCAAAAACTGGTAATCTGGGAAAAGTTTCCATTTGAGGCAATAGTAAAGAAGATCACAAGATGTAGAAGTTACCTGGTTTACTTTATATTTTCCCTATCTATACTGAATTATTTCCTAATCACATGTTGTATTCCTTTCATCTTATATATCTACCTCAGAGATCATATTAATATTTAACATTCTAATTTTTTCCACATTTAAGTGAACCCCCTACTGTATTTTATTTTGCCATTACTGATAAAATACGGAAAGTGTATGAATGACATGGAATTGTATGAATTCTGAATTGAAAATTCTTTGTTAATAGCTTCTAAGACTCACATTTATGATTTATAACAATTTATACCATTAGAAAAATATACTCTATAACAAGACCTAAACTCTCTTGGTTTTAAAAATGATTAGTACTATGTATTATTATTAATAGTAATAATAACTATTGGGTATGAAAGAATAAACTTGAGAGCTAGCACATATCCTTGAGTTCTGTATAAATTCTCTTTTATTAATTCTGAAGATAAGATACAGAAAAAGATGCCATAAGGGAAATAAGGAAAATCACATCCCGACAGTTTCTCACTGGACTTGTTTCCTGCTCAAAAAGGCCTAATCAGAGTTTGTCAAATAAAATTCACAAGAGTAGTTCAAGGATTCAATAACATATATTATATATATCGTATACATTGTAACATGTTATAGCACATTGCCCTTTAAATCACAATTTGGAGAACAACAGTGCCGGATACTGTGTCCTCTACTGCCTCTGTGAAGACATAATAAAGCTAATATTGCTTTTTCTCAGAACTTCTGTGTCTCATAACTTGGGGACTAGTGGCTGCCTGGTGGACCTCCTTGAGGGCTATGGCAGCAACTGTCAGCATTGCAGTGGTCCTTGTGGCTGCAAGTACTCACAGTGTCATACACAATTTCAGCAAAAGCTTACTAATAATTATAACACTCATAATTACTGTTTATTAAATTATTGTGAGTTAAGGACTGCAGTAAACCGTATAAATCATCTTATACAGCCACAATGCAGGCATAGAAAATAGGCGTATTATTATTATTATTACCATTTTACAAAAGAAAAGGGTCACTTAACTTGACTAAAGGATTATAACTAGCAGTGGCAAAAACAGGATCGGAATTATTTATTACCAAATCCTAAACTGTTGGCTACTACATTGTACTCCCCCTACCCAACCTGTCTTAGCTTTATTATGACTATCTGTTTGAAATATCTCTTGTGAAATTGATTCCTGTCTGTTCTGAAGCCTGGCTATTGAGAAGTTCAAGTATTTCGAATACAATAGACTTATTTACTAATTTCTGTATCTGAAGCTTCTGTCTAAAAGCATTCCAAACTTGAAAAAATGTTTTAACTTTTCTAAGAGCTGGGGATATGATGGAATATAATTATTTTGAGCCAAGACTACTCTATAATTTTCTCCACATGCATGAACCAAAGGCATAAAAGATGCACATAGAATAGAAATCAAAGGAGCATCAGAGTAGAAAAGCTAGTGGCAAGCAAAATTTCAGCTCCAGTAAATGAATGGCTGATCCATCGGCTTTTTTCTTTGAAGTTTAAAGGAATAACCACAAAAAAAGTCTGCAGAGGAAAAAAAAACTTGCCTCAACAAGAGCAGAGCCCCACAGAAACCATCTTCAGGATGCAGGTACAGTTAAGCCACAGGACTACTTCTAGGTTCTTAAATGAGATTAGAGGAAAACCCCATTTAAAAAATAGGCTAATATCATAGGAAATGTCCCTTGATTCAGTCATGAAACTGATCTGATCAGATGCTCTGATCATTAATGCACCCCAGGGCAAACTCATTCAACATTTCCTTCAGAAATACTGAGAGATGTCTGGAATTATTTAGAAACAGCCTCATTTAAAAACTGGGTTTGTCCTTGGGTGTGTGAAGAATGTTAATCACACTCATTTGGGAAAATTTACTAACACGATGCATATAGATGGTGCTGTAGACTGGATGACCTCCAACCTCACTGAAGCTTAAATCCTCACTGTACCTGTTGAGGGTGGGAAATCCTAATACGGTAATTGAAAGGTGGAACTTTGAAGAGGTGATTAGATTGTAGGACCATGCCATAGTGAATGGATTAAAAACGGTGGTCATGTGTGGTTCTACGGGCTTAACAGAGTGAATGAGGAGGTTAGTCTCTGCTCTCTCTGCTCTGCCATTTTCACAATATGATTCCCTGCCATCTCTCTCTTTTTTTTTTCCTTTTTGTCTTTTTTCATGTCCGGCAACGGATCGCAACCCTCAGTGTCGCGCCCGTACCGGACTGGGACTGGCAACGGGATCGCAACCCTCGGTGTTGCACCCACACCTCACTCAGCCGGTGAGTGAGAACCGGTCTGTATGTGGGATCCGAACCCTCGGCGGGAGTGCGCCGCCACACTCCCAAGCGGCGCACTGTAGCAGTGCGCCACTGGGCTGGCCCGATTCCCTGCCATCTCTGTCACCACTACCAAGGCCTTCGCCAGCTGAGTACTCAGGATTTTGGACTTCCTAGGCTCAGAAACTGTAAGTAATAAATTTCGTTTTCTTTATAAAATACCCAATTCTGTGTATTTTGTTACAAGCAACAGAAACAGACTAATACAGATGGAATTCAGTTTACTGAATTTTGTGAACACTCAGGACAGGCAAAAACTTATAAACCCTTGGTTAGCTTGAACAAAAAAGCAAAGGAAAACTAATTGTAGATATTCCATTTATTTATCAAATATTTACTGAGCTCTATGATTGACAATATAAGGATTATTTAAGAGAAGTGACCCCAGAGTTTTAAAGGATAAAAAGGAGTTTTCCAGAAATATGAAGGTGAATTCAACTTCCAGGCAGAAGTAGGAGTAGGAAAGAGGGTGGAGAAATAATAAAGGGTCCAACCACTACCTAAGGTTCTTGAATTACCTGCACTGTGATCTCCTGGAGTGTTTGTTAACAATGAGGTTACTATGCTTTGTTCCATGCCAAGTGAATCACAATCAATGAGAGTAGAGGGCAAGAATTTGCATTTTTAGTAGGCATGTCTTGGCTCTTTTTATAAACATTAAGATTTGACAATTGTTTCTATATGTAATAGAAATGTAAGGATTCAAGCAATATAATTTTACAATCTGTTTTACTTTTACAAAGGATATATGGTGGCTTATGGATAATAAAAGAGGATTGAATATGATAGAAGAGACCTGTTTCAAAGAAGGATGGATCATTTCTTTCCTCTCTCTCTTTCTCTCTCTCTCTTTTTGGTACTGGCAGGTACAGGGAGAGAACCTAGACCTTGGTATTATCAGCACTGTGCTCTAACCAATTGAGCTTACCAGGCAGACCACCCCTTCTCTTTCCAATCTACTTAAACCTGGCTTTTGTTCCCAGAACATTGAATTTTCATGGTTTTGTGAGGCACCCTTCTGCAAGAATGCACTTACATGCCACTCGTGCAGAAAAGGCAGTTTATTCACTCCAGCTGGCCAGCAACCGTCTCTCAAGGAGCAATCAAGGGAGAACGGCCTCGGGCCTTGGTCTTGTGGGGTTTTTAAAGGTAAAAACTACATCCCGTTGGCACATGGGTCTGTCCAGGTGCACAAAGCAAGCTAGGGAACTAGGTCATAGAGGCTGAGAATGAGCCATTAGAGCAATCAAGTGTACAACTTTTCATCGTGTATGTTCCCATGTAATAGTTCACTGTGTATGGCTCCTGTTCCCATGTAATAGTTTACTGTGTATGGCTCCTGTTTTTATGCAATGGCTTTTGTTTCTATGAGAAGGTCAACGGTTTCTCATGCAGAAGCGGGAGTAGTCTGCAGGTCAGACAGGGGGTAAAATGGAGTTACTTAAGCAAGCAATTCTGCAGAAGCAGATAGTGTATGTTATGAGACTGTAGGGAGCTCTATTTCAACGGTTCTCAAGAAATCACCTAGTATTCATTTTCTTCAGCCTCTATTGCTCCTACTTTACTGGATCCTTCAGAACCTGGACCCACCTTTTCTTCCTTCTACGCTTACTCCGTGCAAGAGCAGGTCTAAATGATCATCCAAATAATTAGACCTCCACATATCCATCTCTACATTGTCTTTCCCTTTCGCTTTACATCAATATGTTCAGCTATCTACTCAAAATCCCCACTTTGATGTCTAGTGGGTTTCTCAAGTGTTTTATGTTGAAAAGGGGATTCCCCTAACTCAACCTGCTCCTCCCCGAGCCTTACCCATTTTGGATAATGGCACCCTCACTTCATCATGTCAAATGCTTAATAATCATCCTTTTTTCCTTTCATTCCTTTTTGCACATTTCATGGTTGACCTATGGGCAATCCCACTGGAAGCTTCCTTAAGCTGTATCCCAAATGTAACAATTTCGCCAACTCCATGGCTACAACTCCAGTTCAAGCCGCCAGCATCACCTCTTGCCTAGACAATGCCAATAGCTTCCTGACTGATCTTCCTGCCTCTACTCTTGTTCCATATGATAAGTTTTCCGTAGTTATTCTGAGTGATCTTTAAGAACATAAATCAGAAAATGCTACTATTCTGCTCAAAATCCTTCAAAGTCTTTCATATTTAAAATAAAATCCAAAGTCCTTACCAAGGCCCACAGGGTCCTATATCTCCCCTATACTTAGAATTGACTTATAGCACTTTAACCACAGAGGTCTTCTTGCTTTTAAACACACCAAGTTTGCTTTTCTTCAGAGATTGGCTATTGTGGTCATCCCCCGCTGGGATGCTCTTTTCCCAGTTATCAGCTTGGCTTTCTTTCTTATTTTATTCTGTTCTCTGCTCAATTAAAACTTCCTGGAAATGTCCTTTCATGACCACCTTACTTAAACGATTCTCCCTCTTCCATGTTACTCTATATCCCCCTAGGATGCTTTATTTTATTTATAGCATTATCACTACTTAACATTGTATCATATAGGTACTTTCTCTCATGTATTGTCTCTCTTCCACATAGGAATAGAAGCGTCATAGGAGTAAGTTCTTTATATTGTTCACTTTTGTATCCCCTGTGCCTGGAATAGCCTAGTACATAGAAAGCAGGAAAGAATATTTATGAACTGAATGAATCTTCTACAAGTAAAGTGTTGAAGCTTTAACAATGACATCATGAATAAGGGTGATGAGAAAAGAGAAAAGAATGATTCTGTTTTGGGAACTTAAAAGTCATTTTTAGTAACATTAGATCATATTATACTATAATGTGATAAGATGAACTAGAAAATGTGGAAAATGACAGCACATCTGTTATAAAAATGACAATACAAAGGATAAAATGGTTACTCTATCCAAAAGAATGAGATGTTATCAGTAGATCTGGGTTTGAAGAATTATTATTTTCTTTAATTAAATTAATTAATTAGTTTTTGATTATACATATTTATGGGATACAGAGCTGACTATCAGTATTCGTGTTCAGTATGTGATGGTCAAATTAATATTATAAGCATGTTTGTCATTACAAATTGTAATTTAATTATTCTTTGTGTCCTTACCCAGTTACTCCCTGATATCCCACCCTCTCCTGCTTTCCCATCTCTAGTAACTATAGGTCTGTTCTCTCCTGAAAGTTCCACATTTTTCTTTCTTTCTTAGCTCCCACTTATGAGTGCAGACATGCAGTATTTCTTTCTGTGCCTGGCTTACTTTACTTAATTTTCTTCAAGCTCATCCGTGTTGTTGTGAATGGCAGAATATCATTCTTTTTTATGACTGAGTAGTATTCCATTGTGTACATATACCACATTTTCCTTATCCAGTTGCCTGTCAAAGGACGTTTAGGTTGGTTCCATATCCTGGCTATTATAAATAGAGCTAGGACAAACATGGGAGAACAGGTGTCCCTTTAACACGATCATTTCCATTCCTTTGGGTATATACCCAGAAATGGGGCTGCTGGATCATATAGCAGTTCTACCTGTAGTTGTTTTCCATAATGACTGTGCTAATTTACAGTCCCACCAATAGTGTAGAAGAATTCCTTTTTCCACATGCTCGCTGGCATTTGTTATTCTCAGTCTTTTTGATAATGGCCAGTCTAGCTAGGGTGAGATGATATCTCAGTGTGGTTTTGATTTGCATTTCATTGATGTTGAGCTTTTTCTTCATGTGTCTGTTGGCCTTTTATATGAAAAATGTCTATTAACCTCCTCTGCCCATTTTTTAATTAAATTATTTGTTTTCATACTGTGAAGTTGTTTGAGTTCCTACTATATTCTGGATATTAATCCCTTGTTGGATATAAAGTCTGCAAATATTTTCTCCCATTCTGTAGGTTGTCTTTTCACTCTGTTGATTGTTTCCTTTATTGTGCAGAAGGTTTTTAGTTTGATATAATCCCATTTGTTTATTTTTTCTTTTGTTGATTGTGCTTTGCCCAGTTCTACATAGGTTTGAAGAATTCTTGAAAATGGAGTTTGTATAGAGAAACTGGAGGCAAAGGAGAGAACAAAATTGGTAGAGATAAGTTCAACAGTCATTCTGGGCACAGGGATTGACATTAAAGTTCACGGAAATTTGGGAAAACTGAAAATCATCCTAAACCATGAAATAGGAAATTACGGAAAATTGTAAGGTAAGAAATTAAGGTGAAAAAAAATTGTCATAACTCAGGTTATTTATACTCTTGAAGGCCGTATGTAAGTTGTTAGGTCCCTGGAACTGAGAACCTGACTTTTAGGAAGTCCCCACCCTTCAGTTTCGTTCCTCTAAGTTTCTATCCCCCTAAGTCTTTTCCCATGAGCAGGCTGTACCCAGAGTGTAACATTGTAACTGTTTCCCTCTGTTAGGCCAAGGTTTCTGCCTCCCTAAGTCTGTTCTCACGAGCAAGCTGTACCCAGAATGGAACAACTGTAGCCGTCTTCCTAGGAGAGGCGGGAGGCCAATCTGAACCCTATGAAAGAAGACACCCAACTGCCTCCCGGTGCTGACGCCATTGCAAGCTCAGCCTGGCAGGTCCACTTGCCGCTTGCTAATAAAATCTTCTTTCCTTCCTTTACCTGGCTGGCATCTCCTTCCTTGGCGACCTTACAGGACTAATAGTGAATAAGGGTTGAGGGGCATTGAAGAGTGTTAAGCAGGAAGGGGAATCCATAGTGAATGTTTGTTGATTTTGTCAATGCAGAACTGAATAGTGTTGAGAGTCCCAAGTGGTTTAAGCAGCTCCAGCCATGGTGGCTGAAATGGGAGAGACTGCTCCCTGCTCCCTGAAAGCCAAGGCAGGGTCTTATGGTTTAGATTCAGCCAATTGGATACGTCTGCCAGGAATTTTGATCCCCAGGGAATGAGTGTACATGGTGGTAGTGGAAAAATTGAGTCCGGGGCTCTGGTGGTTAGAGTCTATGCGTTATAGCAACACTATGGAGTACCGAGCACAGCATTCTCAGTTCTTGAACTTTAAAGGCTTTGTGTGCTTTCTGTATTTTTTGATAACACACTGAATGTGGCAACTCTCAGAAGCCGGTGAAGTCACAGGTAGATACACACTGGTGGAGAATTAGGGAAAGAAATCTATAATGTGTAAAGATCAAAAAATAATTTTGTCAAGCTTTAAAGTTTTGTAAAACTTGCTGATAGGAAAAGATAATATTGAACAGTATCATAATGATTTCAACAATTGAAATTTTGATTGGAATCAAGACGGTGGAATAGGTGGTCCTCAGCACCACTCTTTCCGACAATCAACCAATTTACAACTATTAAAAAGCAACGACTGCCAAGCTGGGGCCACTAGAGCTCAGGGGAAGAGGAGGCAAGACCTACAGAGTTCATGAAGTTGCGAAAAGCTGCAATGAGAGAAAGAAAGGATTGCTCTGACCCTTTCAAGCCCCAGCCACTTCAAGGCTGGCCCTGGTGAGCACATGGAACAAGAGCCGGCAAAAGCCACAGCTGTGCCCTTTGTGAGAAGTTGCTTGGAGACTTGGAGAGGAGGGCCTTGGTGGCCCCCAGGCCAGTAAGACCACTTATAGGGTTCCTGTGGTCCCACATAGGAGCAAGGAGCCATAGATACCTAACAAAAGGAGCCACTCAAAGGCCAGTGAGTCATTGCAAGGCACTGGTGTATGGCCCATCCCATGGGAAGTGTTTGAAGTGTGGGGGGTGGGTGAGATGGACCCACTGGGGGAACATTGGGGCACAGCAAGGACAGCCGATCTTCCCCCCAATCAGCACAGGTCCACTCACTGGAGACTGGTCAGGAATATAGAACTGCAGGGGCTGCAGTTTGCTGAAAAGACTCAGGCCCAGGCCAGAGTTTCCACACAACCCAGGTGTACTAGATCTCACAAGACCTGGAAGTGCTTAAAAGGTCTACAATTAAAACCCGAGCTGCACAAAAAGCCTTCCCCAGAGAATCAGCAGCAAAGCAGCAATTTAGCTCAATCACAGGGCTCAAGTGTTAGTCCCCACAGGGGTTCTAACATTTTAGAAGTAAGCAAGGGACAACAGATTGGTTCCAGTGCAGAGTTTAAGTGGTGGGAGTAGCTAATAATCCAACACAGAACTGAAAGAAAACACAAAACACCCACAGTTCAGAGACAAAGTTCTGGTATTAACCAGTAAAGGTCTAACACCACCAAAGAACACCTAAAAAACCTAGAAGAGCCAGAAACCACCAGCCTTCTGAACTGGGGTGAGGGGTGCAGAGGGCCTCAGCCATGCCCCCTGCAAGACTGTATCCAGCCTGGCAGTGACTGTGCCAACACAGGAAGCCTCTTGGGCTCCTGAGCCAGGATCAGGGAGCTGACATCTGCATCCAGCCCAGTGATGACCAAGCCGCCACCAGAAAGACCCTAGGTTCCCAAGCTGGAGTTGGGGGGACCATTGGACTCAGCCATGCCACCCACCCTCTACAACCAGCCAGCAAAGGAGCTGGCCGTGGGCTAACCCTGTCCTCCCCTCCAACCACTACTCCCCTACACTCCTCTCCCCTCCCCCTCACTGCTCCACGTCATCATCTTAGAAGGAAAAATAAATAAATAAATAAATAAATTTTAAAAAAGAACTAAAAAACAGTCTCCTTAGTCCCCACATTAAAAAAAAATTGAACTTCCTGAATTTGAGAACCGAATTTCATTACATACATGGTGGTAGACTCATATTTGACAAATACCTGATAGATTAGATTAGTGTAGACTGTTCAATAAGATAGTTCTAACACAAAATTTTAATTTTCTAAGTTGATTGAATTATTTGGAATGTTGTCATATTTACACTTTCCATATATAGAAATGAAACAATTTGCTCCCTCAGGGAAGTGAATGGCTCCCCTCTTCAAGGTG
>NW_007733900.1:122460-131537 GCF_000696425.1 Galeopterus variegatus
ATTTGAGGGGACAGGAGCCCAAGTGAGAGGAATCAAGAAGACAAACCAGAGAATCATGCCTTTTGGAGCTGAAGAGGCTGTTACCAGCTTTGGCACACTCGAAAAACCAGACTACAATTTTATCAGTAGTCTTTTTAGGGAGCTATTAGACAAGGTCAAGGAGGCCTATGAGAACTGATGTATACCTTTAAACAACGCCTCCCTGCTTCGCCAAGTTGCTCAGTAACAGCTGCCAGATTTTCATGTCTTTAAAGAAAAACATCTTACATTAGTGTTTCCTTAAACTATTGCTCAATTCAGCCTTTTAAAGAATGTCATCATTTCTCTATGGAAACTATCAGTAAGAAATTAATGCAGTTTCCAATAGTGACGAACCCAAACTGTTCCAACCACTGGAAATCACGAGGGAAAGAAATATGTACTTAAAGTATGTGTAGGTGTTTGTAAATATGTCTCCCCCAAACCAGACTCATGTGAGGGAGAAAAAATGAAGAGAAAGAGCTTAACAGCTTAGTTCCATTAAGTGTGTGGGCTGGTTAGCATTCCTGTAAATGTTGCAAAATATTATATCTTGCCTACTTTCCTCGCTTTTCCTCTCCATTCCTAAATATTTATTGCAGCTTCTATGAGCCAAACATTGAATATAGGAGATAAACAATTAATTTTAAAGACGTAAATGAAAATGATGATGATTAGGCCAATTATGAGAGTCTGCCAGATGTCATCAGATGAGACCACAGGCTCTGTATTAAACAACAGAGAAAGATGACTTGAGCTCTCAGCCATATGAGACTATAACACTATCTGCATATCTGACTTTTCATAGAAAAAAGTATGAAGGGATTTTGAGTTTATTCCAGGAACAAATTATATGAATTTGTATTTATTGTAAGATAATATTTTCCTGAAACTTTTTTTCTAAGGGTACTTCATGAAATTTCTTGTCTCAGAGAGATTTTTTCCAGGAAACTTACAGCATTCTAAAAATAGTCTGACATTCTAACAAATCCCTTAAAGGTTTTGCTTTTCTTACTTTCATTTCCAAAACTTTAATTTGTTCCCTTAAGAGGCATGGAAAAATAACTCATTGTTTTTATAAAAATAAATATATCAGAAGGTTTTGTCAGTAACATGGTGAAATAGGAAGCTCCTGAATCTTCCTGCACCCACAGATGCACCAAATAAACATCTATTCATGGATCAATTCCTCTGAGAGAAAGTCAGAGACCAGTTAAGGGACTCCTACCTACCCAGCAACGGAGAAAATATCCATATCCAATCGGTAGGAAAAACTGAGGCACACTCGGGTAAGGCCTTGCCTTGGACACTGTGCCGTAAAATCAGGAAAGGAATACACCAAACCCAGCAAGTAGAGAGGAGGGTTTGGACATCACACATACCATGCTAACTCTAAGTTTCCCCACAGTTTGGATCTTAATTTGCCAACTCTGGGAGCAGAGGGGATAAGACACAAGTGAGTCTCTTTAGACCACAGGAAAAAAGTGGCAGTTTTACAAAAGGGTGCAAGAAGCGCTTTCAGGGCCTTCAGCTCCCAGGAGCAGTGCAGAGAGGGGGCTTAATAAATGCAGTCCCTGTCTCTCCTCAAAAGGGGTTTATGACACACTCTTTCAGGGGCCACTTGGTGGACTGACTTCTAACTAATTTGCATCAGGGAGTTAATGAGGCAAACAAACAGCCCTCTAGCAGCATGAGCCAGAGCTCAGCACTTCACAAGCCTTTCCTCTAGCTCATACCAGTGATAAATCCAGTTCTACTCATTTTTCCTGGAAGGTGTCTGGCCATGCACTATGTGCCACAACTTCTATGGCTCCCACCCTAGTCACAGTCTCCTTAGTGACCTAGATCTGGTAGTAGATGGGGCTATAGGAGGTGGACATACAACAGGCCCATCTCCAGCAGCTATCTCCCCTGGATCAGAGGGCACTGGTCTTGGGGTACTGACAGGACATGGCACATCCTAAGCTCCAGAGGACCACTGAAAACAGAGACAGCAGTCTGGGCAAACATAAAGATTTGAGAGGCACTCAACATCTCTGGCTGGACAGATTGGTGAGATTCTTTTCTTACATGAGGCCAATCTGACAAGACTGGGAGAGATAGCTGCTTTATCTAACATGTAGAAACCAGCACAGAATCAAAGAAAATGAAGAAATAGGGGAATACATTTCAAATAAAAGAATAAGATATGTCTCCAGAAACTGACCTGGGTAAAGTAGAGATATGTGATTTACTCGAGGGAATTCTAAATAATGGTCATAAAGATGCTCACCAAGGTCAGGAGACCTCATTTAGTCCAAATGGACCTAACAGATATAAACAGAACATTTCACCCAACAGCAACAGAATACACATTCTTCTCAAGTGGACACAGAACATTCTCCAGGATAGACCACATGTTAGGTCACAAAACAATCTTAACAAACTTTGGATGATTGATGTCATATCAAGTACCTTTCCTGACTACAGTGGTATGAAACCAGAAATAAATAACAGGAGGAATTATGGAAAATTAACAAATATCTAGAAATCAAACAATAAGCTCCTGAACAACTGTTGGGCCAAAGAAAGAATTAAAAAGGAAATTAAAAAGAATCTTGAGACAAAAATGGAAACATATTGTACCAAAACTTACAGATTCAGCAAAAGCAGTTCTAAGAGGGAAGTTTATAGCAATAAACACCTACATCAAAAAAAGAAGAAAGATCTCAAATAAACAACCTGATATTACACCTCAAGGAACTAGAAAAAGAAGAACGAAGCCCAAAATGAGCAGAAGGAAGACAATAACAAAGATCAGAGCAGAAATAAATGAAATAGAGACAAGAAAAACAATAGAAAAGATTAACAAAACTGAGTTTTTTTTTTTAAAAAGCTAAACAAAATTGATGAACCCTTAGGTAGACTAAGAAAAAAGGAAAGAAAACTAAATAAAATCAGAAATGAAAGAGGAGACATTACAACCAATAAAAACAGAAATACAAAGGATCATAAGAGACTACTATGAACAATTATCTGCTAACAAATTGGACAACCTTGAAGAAATGGATGAATTATTAGAAACATATAACCTATTAAGACTGAATCATGAAAAAAATGGAAATCTGAACAGATTAATAACAAGTAAGAAGATTAAATGAGTAATTAAAAGTCTCTCATTAAAGAAAAGCCCAGATCAGATGGGTTCATGACTGAATTCTACCAAACATTTAAAGAGCTAATACCAATCCTTCTCAAATACTTTTAAAAAATTGGAAAAGGGGGAATACTTCCAAACTTATTTTATGAAGTGAGCATTACCCTGATACCAAAGCCAGAAAAAGACACTACTAAGAAAAGAAAACTATGAGTCAAACTTACTTATGAACATAGATGCAAAAATTCTCTACAAAATACTAGCAAACTGTAGTTTACAGTATGTTAAAATGATCATTCACCATGATCAACTGATATTTATCCCGGGGACACAAGGTTGGTCCAACGTATGCAAATAAATAAATGGGACTTGTCATATTAATAGAATGAAGAACAAAAAACATGATTACCTCAAGAGATGCAGAAAAAACACTTGACAAAATGTACCGTCCTTTCATGATAAAAATGCTCAAATCAAGTATAAAACATAATAAAGGCCATATATGACAAGTCCACAGCTTATATCATTCTCAATGTTGAAAGGTTGAAGGCTTTTCCTCTAAGATCAGGAACAAGAAAAGGATGCCCCCTCTTACCTCTTCTATTCAACATGGTACTGGAAGTCCTAGCCAGAGCAATTAGGCAAGACGTAGAAAGAAAAGGCATCCAAATCTCAAAGAAAGAAGTTAAACTGCCTTGTTGATGACATGATTTTATATAGAGAAAGTCCTAAAGACCCACCAAAAAACTGTTAGAACTGATAAATGAGTTCAATAAAGTTGGAGGAAACAAAATCAACTTACAAAAATCAGTAGCATTTCTATACACTAACAACAAACTGCCTGAAAAAGAAATTAAGAAAAAAATCCCATTTGTGATAGCATCAAAAAATACTTAGAAATAAGTTCAACAAGGAAGTGAACTATCTGTACACTAAAAACTATAAACCATTGATGAAAGAAATTAAAGGTGACACAAATAAATGGAAAGATATCCCATGTTCATGGGTTGGAATAATTAATATTGTGAAAATGACCATACTACCCAAAGTGATCAGCAGATTCAATGCAATCCCGATCAAAATTCTGATGTCATTCTTCACAAAAAATAGAAAAAACAATCCTAAAATTTGCATAAAACCACAAAAGACCCAAGACAGCCAAAGCAACCTTGACCAAAAAGAACAAAGTGGGAGGCATCACACTACTGGATTTCAAAAAGTGTTACAAAGCTATTGTAATAAAAACAGCCTGATACTGGTATAAAAACAGACACATCAACTGATAGAATAAGATAGAGAGCCCAGAAATAAACCCACACATCTGTGGTCAATTGATTTTCAACAAAAGTCTAAGAATACACAATGGGGAAAGAACAATCTAATAAATGGTGTTGGGAAAACTGAATATCTACATACAGAAGAATGATAATAGACCCTTATCTCATCCCATATACAAGAATCAACTCAACATTGATTAAGGAATTAAACATAAGACCTGAAACTGTAAAATTACTAGAAGAAAACGTGGGGAAGTTTCATGACATTAATCTTGGCTGTGATTTCTTGGATATGAGCCCAAAAGTACAGGCAATGAAAGCACAAATAGACAAATGGGATTGCATCAACTTAAAAAGCTTCTGCACAG
Organism: Galeopterus variegatus; assembly: GCF_000696425.1. Taxonomy (NCBI): domain Eukaryota; kingdom Metazoa; phylum Chordata; class Mammalia; order Dermoptera; family Cynocephalidae; genus Galeopterus; species Galeopterus variegatus. Next base: position 127,260 of record NW_007733900.1, read on the forward strand.
TGAAGGAAACAATTAATAGAGTACAGAGACAACACATAGATTGAGAGAACGTATTTTCAAATTATACATCAGATGAGGAACTAATATTCAAAATATACAAAGAATTCGAACTACTCAATATCGAGGAAACATGTATTAAAAAATGGGCAAAAGACTTGAATAGTCATTTTTCAAAAGAAGACATACAAATGGCCAGTAGATAGATGAAAAAAATGTTCAACATCTCTAATCATCAGAGGAATGCAAATTAAAACCGCAATGATATATCACCTCATACCTGTTAGACTGGCTGTTATCAAAAAGATAAAAGATAGGAAGCGTGGGCAAGGATGTGGACTCCTTATACACTGTTAGTGGTTTGTAAATTAGTATAGCCAGTTTGGAAAACAGTAAAGAGGTTCCTCCAAAAACTAAACATAGAATTTCTATATGATCCAGCATTTCACTACTGGGTACATACCCAGAGGAATTGAAATCAGTGCATAGAAGAGGTGTCTGCACTCTTATGTTCATTGCAGCATTTTTCAGGATAGCCAAGATATTGAAACAACTTAAGTCTATCAATGGATGAATGGATTAAAAAATATGGTACGTGTATACAATAGAGTACTATTCATCCTTAAAAAAACCAGCAAATTTGGTTATTTGTAACAATATGGATGAACTTAGAGGACATTATGTTGAGTGAAATAAGCCAGGCACAGAGAGACAAACACCATTTGATCTCACTTATATGTGGAATTTTAAAAAGTCAAAGTCATAGACGTAAGGAGTAGAATGGTGATTGCCAGGGGTGGTGCAGGGGGATGGACAGAGAAAGGGGGAACATTGGTCAATGCGTACAGAGTTTCAGTTAGAGGGAAGGAATGAGTTCTGGTGTTCTACCGTGGTGACTATAGTTAATTATAATGTATTGTGTATTTCAAAATAGCTAAGAAAGAGAATTTTAAATGTTCTCACCACAAAAATGATACACATTTGAAGTAAAGGATATGCTAATTAGCCTGATTTGATCAGTCCACAATGTACACATGTATGGAAACATCACATTGTACCCCATAAATATATGCAATTATTATTTGTCTATTTAAAAAAAAAAACTTCAAAAAAAAAAAAGAAAACCAATATAATTCACGATAGTAACAGACTAAAATACGAAAACCATATGTTCGTCTCAATAGATGCAGGCTGAGGAGGGTGGCAGAGACTGTCATGAAGTACTTCACATTCCTTAAGAAGTTTAGATTGCATTCTAGATACTACAGATTTCCCACCAAGGGATGGGAGGTAGATATTAAGGGGACTAACACAATCAGTAACAAACCAAACCGACATTTACTGATAGTATTTAAAATATTTGTAGGCTGGTGAGCCAGAGGGCAGCAAGCAGAAACCAGGCGCCTGAGACAGGGAAAATGAAGAGACCTCTAAGGATTGAAGGGGAGCTAAAAACAAGCAGCAGTAGCTTCCTAATCCTTCTCATAAATGCCTCGGTATCAGCATTTAACCAATGCCTGGAAATTCATATTAGTGATCACCATTGGCATGAACAACAAAGAAGAGCCTGCGTTCTGAGGTGACCTCCCTCATTCCAAACAAGAATGACAACCAACAACCAAGACAGTGTGTTCCTAGGCCTCTAAGATTTCATCTCCTTTTAGCACTTTCCAAATTATTTGATGTTCATGAAACCTTCTAATGTAATAAGAGGAAATAAACCTGATTATAGATGAAATTCTTATCATATTTTACTATCTATCTTGCTGTATGTGTGCCACAAAATGTGTTATTTCAATTGCTTGATGTGTGAATTTACATGTGTGATATTCATGTTCTCATACTGAATGCTAATAGCTAACATTTACTAAGTGTCTTTTATGTGCCAGGAACTAGTCTAAGTGCTTTTGGAATATTGTCTCACTTAATTCTTGACACCTCTATAAAATAGATTCTATCATTATCCTCACTCTGCAGATTATGAAAACAAGACACATGGGCCGGCCCGGTGGCGCACTGGAGAGTGCGCCACTTGGGAGTGTGGCGGCGCTCCCGCCGAGGGTTTGGATCCCATGTGGAGACCGGTTCCCGCTCACTGGCTGAGTGTGGTGTGGGCGCAACACTGACGGTTGCGATCCCGTTGCCGGTCAGTAAAAAAGACAAAAAAAAAAAAAAAAAAAAAAAAAAACAAGACACAGAGAGGTTTAGGTAATTTTTGCAAGGCCACCCAGCTAATAAATGATAGAGATAGGCTTCAAAATCAGGAAACCTGCTGCCAGACCAAACTTCTTTTTTTTTCAGATCAAACTTCTAACAGCAATGCTATGAAATGAAATGAGTGATAGATGTTCCAGAGTTTTATCAGTTCACAAAAGACCACTGAGTGACTTTAAATGACCCTGAATAGGGCATGAAAGAATATCTCTACATCCCAGGGTTTAATCAAACAAGACGTTGGTTGACTAAATTATAGTAAAATTATTTTAAACATTTTAGTATTACACACCAAAATTCAGGCATAGTCAGGGCACAATAAAAAATTAAAATTTATCCTTAGGTGCTGGCCAGTTAGTTCAGGTAGTTAGAGTTCAATGTTATAAAATTTATCATCAAAGTTTAAAAAAAAAACAGACTTGAAAGAAGATACGTTTTCAGACCCTTTTCTTTCTATGAAATGCATTTTATTCAATAATAACATTTTATGTATAAGTACCAATCTGGGTACTGGAAATACAAAATGAAAACACAAATAGGGTCCCTACTCTCAAGGAGCTTATATTCTAAGAGGGGAAAGAGGGAGACATGAACAAATAAATTATCAAGAAAATGTCTCTGTGATATGATGAAAACAAAAGGACAGTGAGATCAAGAGTAACTTAAAGGCTACTTTAGTGTGAATAATCAAAAAAGCCTGAATAATCAAAACAGTTGCAGCAAAATTATAAGCATTTTTGAGGGAGTCCACAATGCAGATTTAGTAATTCAGCATTTTAGTATAAGAAAACTATAGTGTATGCCAAGAGAAAATAATTTAGTTATCGAAAATTGGAGAGATAACTTTAACTTTCTATCAAAGAGAACCTTAAAATACTTAATAATGTAGGAGTAAATATGAAGAATCTTTTGCCCTTTTTCATGTAGTTCTTATTTTTAGACACCACGCATATGAAGGGAAAAAATAATAAAGTGCATGTATGTAACGTTTCTGAAATGACAACACTATAGAGATGAGAATATATCAATGGTTTCCAGAGGTTAGGAAGGTGAGGGGAGAGAGGAGTGATTGTGGCACAAGGGACCCTACACAACACACACACACACACACACACACACACACACACACACATGGTGAAATCTAAATAACGTGGCACAAGGGACCCTACACAACACACACACACACACACACACACACACACACACACACATACATGGTGAAATCTAAATAAGGTGTGTGGATTGTATTTATGTCAACTTCCTGGTTGTGATATCGTATAACAGTTATGCAAAATGTTACCATTGGAGAAATCTGGGTGAAGGGTACGTGGAATCTCACTGCATTATTTCTTACAACTGCACATGACTCTACAATTATCTCAAATAAAAAGTTTAAAAAATAGGATATATCATGTTTAATAAGTATTAGGAAGTGGTCAAATTTTGGTCAGAGATAATACATAAAAAACCTTTGAAATTAAGTAAAGTCTGAGCCATTGGAACAGAACAGACAGCCTATAAATAAATCCACCCACTTACAGCCAACTGATTTTCCATAAAGTTGCCAAAAATATACACTGAAGAAAGAAAGCCTCCTCAATAAATGGTGCTAGGAAAACTGGATATCCACATGTAGATAAAAACTAAATAAAATAAAATAAAAATAATTAAATTAAATAAAAGATTAAAACTAGACCCTGTCTCTCACCATATGCGAAAATTAACTGAAAACGTATTAACAACCCAAATTTAAGACCCCAAACAATGAAATTTTATTAGAAGAAAACATAGTAGAAACACTACATGGAATGGGAGCAGACAGTACTTTTTTGAACAAGACTACAAGGGCACAAGCAACTAAAGCAAAAATAGACAAATGGGGCTACATCAAACTGAAAAGCTTCTGCACTTAACAAAGTGAAAACATAACCTGCAGAATGGGAGAAAGTGTCCGTAAACTACACATCAGACAGGGGTTAATATCCAGAATATGTAAGAAACTCAAACAACTCAACAGCAAAAAAAAAAAAAAAAAAAAAAAAAAAAAAAAAAAAAAAAAAAAAAAAA
>NW_007733900.1:132031-133344 GCF_000696425.1 Galeopterus variegatus
CATGGAATGGGAGCAGACAGTACTTTTTTGAACAAGACTACAAGGGCACAAGCAACTAAAGCAAAAATAGACAAATGGGGCTACATCAAACTGAAAAGCTTCTGCACTTAACAAAGTGAAAACATAACCTGCAGAATGGGAGAAAGTGTCCGTAAACTACACATCAGACAGGGGTTAATATCCAGAATATGTAAGAAACTCAAACAACTCAACAGCAAAAAAAAAAAAAAAAAAAAAAAGAAAGAAAGAAATAAAAAAAAGAATTAAAAAATGGGCAAAGGACCTCAACAGACATTTCTCAAAAGAAGGCATACAAATGGCCAATAGGTGCATGAAAAAATGCTCAAAGTTACTAACCTTCAGGGAAATGCAAATTAAAACCACAATGAGATATCATCTCACCCCAGATAGAATGGCTGTTACCAACAAGACAGAAAATAACAAATGCTGGTGAGGATGTGGAGAAAAGGGAAAAGGAAACCCTCCTACATTGTTGGTGGGAATGTAAATTGGTACAGCCACTATGGAAAACAGTACAGAAGTTCCTCAGAGAAGTAAATACAGACCTACCTTATGACCCAGCTATCTCGCTGCTGTTTATATACTCAAAGGAAATGAAATTAATATGTGGAAAAGACACCCGCACTCCCATGTTCATTGTAACACTATTCATAACAGCCAAGAGATGGAATCAATTTAAATGCCCATCAGTGAATGAATGGATAAAAAAACTGTAGTATAGATACACACGGGAATACTATTCAGCTATATATATACATAGATAAAATCTTATCATTTTTAGCAACATGGATGAAACTGGAAACCATCATGTTAAGTGAAGTAAGCCATGCATAGAAAAAAATACCACATGATGTCACTCATATGTGGAATCTAAAAATTTTTTTAAAAGAATTTTAAAAAAGTGGTTCTTATAGAAGCAGGGAGTAGAATAATGGGTATCAGAGTGCAGGAGAGGAGGGATGGTGAATAGGGGTTTGGAGAAGTGGTGGACTAACAGGTACAAAACTATGCTATCTACACTAAGTGAATCATTGTGCAGTATATGCATGTACTGAAACAACACACTGTAGGCCACAATTATGTACAAGTAAATATTAAAATTAAATAAGTAAAAAATAAAGAACTAAAGTCTAAGAAAGGAAAGTTTTTTTGGTATTACTTGTGCTAATTGGACCTGGGATCAGAAATTAGTAAGTACTCTGGATGCCTTAGAAAGACTTACTTTCTAAGCATGCCAGAGGTTAAGAAATAAACTCCAAGGGAATTTAGGGATTGCATCAGCCACTTCTCTA
>NW_007733900.1:133825-135232 GCF_000696425.1 Galeopterus variegatus
TAAAAAATAAAGAACTAAAGTCTAAGAAAGGAAAGTTTTTTTGGTATTACTTGTGCTAATTGGACCTGGGATCAGAAATTAGTAAGTACTCTGGATGCCTTAGAAAGACTTACTTTCTAAGCATGCCAGAGGTTAAGAAATAAACTCCAAGGGAATTTAGGGATTGCATCAGCCACTTCTCTAGAGAAAGAGAGTCAAATAGGATACATATACAAAGAGAGATTTATTTTAAGGAATTGTCAATTTTAAAACTTTTATTCTGTTAATTCTATTCCTTCATTGAATATTGCTTCATGGAAGTCTTTTCAGTTAAACCATCTGAGTGGAAATCCGTTTCCTGCAAGATCCTTTCTGAGATACTCTCTGATCCAGAGAGTATATATTATCCTTCTTAGCTGTCACAGGTTTAATACCGAGGTAGGATTTGTAAGGTACTTGTGATATTGTAATATAATGAGAACTATATATTTGGTCTCTGCCCCTTGTTCTTGGCACAGAACTCCTAAAACACTTATAATTTCCTGAGCAGGGTAGTAGTGATGCTAGACTAGATCCATCTTTTGTTCCAATATTTGCTCTTTGATTCCATTTCCTCACAAGGAGTTCCCTAACCCTTGGAATTTCCTGAGTGACAGGAGCATCTTTAGTTTGAATGAAGCAGCTCTTGGTGAGCTCCTGCATGAGGGTTGGTCACCAGAAGGATCAGGTTATGATTAGAATCTTGAAACTTTCAGTTCCATCCCCCATCCTCCTGGAAGAGAAAAGGTGCTAGGGATTGAGTTAATAATTGATCATGCTTACATGATGAAGCCTCCATGAAAATGCATAAACTACAGGATTTGGAGAGCTTCCAGCTTGCTAAATACATGCGTGCATGCAGGATGATATGCCCAGAGAAAGCATGGAAGCTCAGTGCCCTTTCTCACATACCTCGCCCTATGTCTCTTTCATTTGACTATATATCTATATCCTTTGTAACGTCCTTTATAATAAACGGGCAATAGTAAGTAAAATGTTTCCCTGAGTTCTGTGAGGTGCTCTAGCAGTTACTGGAACCAGAGGAGGGGGGTTGTGGGAACCCTAATTTATAGGTTGCTGTGCACAGGAGACAAGCTAGGGTTTGTGATGGGCATCTGAAGCAGAGGCAGTCTTGTAGGATCGCACCCTTGACCTGATGCTATCTCCAGTTAAATAATGTCAGAGCTGAATTGAATTATATAATACCCAGCTGATGTCCTCTGGAGAACTGGTTATTGGTAGGGAGAAATCCCCACATATTTTGGTGAACAGAAGTGCTCTGTGTTGCATTGAGTGTAAGAATATGAAAAATAATTTGGTATTTCTTATCTTTTACAGAAGTCAGTGAATGTTTGTTAACTGATAATTATCATGACTATCACTTACTGA
>NW_007733900.1:135408-136206 GCF_000696425.1 Galeopterus variegatus
TTTTCTTGATATTAATTTTGAGGTAGGTAATATGAATAAATGATTCTATTCTCTTTTGCATGATGTTCTCAACATGTATAGGGGAAATTCTAATTCCATTCTTTCCTGAAACACACAATCCTCCGTTTGCCCCTACTTGTTACACATCATGCCATGTGGGTGATTCACAAGATGTGACATATTGTTTCTAAATTAGGACCACTAATTCACTGAGATTGAACAGGAAATATTTGGAGACCCTTCACTAGTGTACTTGCCTTACAAAAGGAATTTGATTTTTACCAGGAGAAGTGTATTGTACCTATTTCTGTAAGAGGTCTCCTAGAGGTCTTAAATATTACTGCTATAAATAGAAAAACAGCCAATAAAATTTTTAAAATTTTGGAATTTTATTGATATCCCACTATCTGTCTCTAAAAAATCTCATCAAGAATGGGACTGTTTTTCTGGCTTAATGTGGGAAATCTAATATTGTGGCTTTAAAATATTTCTAGGTCCCTCCTATTGACTGTTATGTTTATTGGTTGTCAGGCCTTAAAAACTAATGCCACCTTAAGTGACATTACAAGCGGCGCCATTATGGGCCCACAAGGGCATATTAACGTGGCAGCCTAAGATAAGCGCCGGGAGGAAGTAGGGTGGGAGTGTCTGCGGGAACCTTGCCTTAGCCCTTGGCCAAATACGTGTTTCTGCGCTTGTGAACACTGCCTGATTGCAATAGCTAGGCATTGAGACAAGATGCATGCTCTCGTAACCTTTAGGCTGATTGGAGGATGTAAAAACCTCCCTTCCCCATTT
>NW_007733900.1:137206-139990 GCF_000696425.1 Galeopterus variegatus
GGGACCGGAGGGAAAGAGGAATCCGGGCAATTCGCTCGCCCACCAAGGGAGAGACTGATAAATGAGGCTAGGGCTGTTTGGGTCGGCCGGCGGCAGACCCGACAATTGGTATCACAGTAACAATTGTTAAGTATATAGAGTCTCGCAGTCCCATAGTTGCTGTCTCTCCAGATGGTACAATAGAAAGTCAGAGTAATGGAACAAAATCATGGTGTTCACCAAACCACTATCACTTTTCTAAGGAGCAGCATGTCAGTGGTACAGATCAGGACCATATCTTGGAGCTTCTTCTGAGACCCAGTCAAAGAGGATCAAAAGTGGGGACTGACAGTAAATGTTTATTCTTTCCAAAAGACCCAATTTACATTTCCACCAGGGGTGGTAGATTAAATTATGCCCTGAAGAACATGAATTACACCTATGCATGAAGCTGCAAAAACAGTCAGTTTTGAGCTGAGTACCCCACAATCAGCAAGGCTGTTTGATCAGAGGACTCACTCAATGAACAATTAGTCATGCTTTGGTTCATTTATATTTAATCTGAATTCCACCTTTCCCTCCTTCCATTTTATATTACCTTGACCCTTTATTTTTTAAAAATGAAGCTGCATTTCTATGTGCAGTTTCTTCCTTCCCTGAGCAAAAGTTTGAAATAAATTCCTCTTTTTTGAAAGATTCACTACATTGGGATTTCTACTAATATCATGAATAAGAACTTAAATTAACAGATTAATGTCAATGCATATAGGGCTTAAGTGACTTGTTGAAGGTTATGAAGCAACTCAGAAACAAAATCAAGGGGATTCCAGAAAGTAAGGAGGTACTCAATAAACAAAGGGATGATGGCACGTGGAAGGGACACAGGAAATGATGTAAAAGAGCTCCTAATCTGGAACAATTTGGGCAATGAAATAAAAAACAGACTGTTGGATTATAACCCAAGGTAGAACATACACACCCATGAAATGAATATCTAGGTGATATAAATAAATGAGTGAACAAATAAGTGGGGAATAAGAGACAAATTGATTATACAGTGATTCCAAATAATTTATACAGATTAATTACCTACTTCTCTCCAAGAGATAGAAATTGACACCCCATGCCTCCCCTTCCTGCTACAGTGTGGGCTGTGCTTTGTGACTTGCTTCCAAAGACTACCATAGGAAAACAATTGGGAGACAAAAAATGACTTTACAGCACAGTAAGCTAGTAAATACTATCTTGACCAGATGATGAAGATTAGCATCATGAGTGATAGGTAATGTATCTTTGATACGATGTGATAAGAATGCCACTTCACCTCTGCAGGGTTCTTCTCAAAAATCTAGAATCCCAGTCTAGAAATGAGAAAAACATCAGACAAACCCAAACTGAGAATATTCTATGACATATCTGACCGGTACTATTGAATATCATTACTCTTTAAAACTATCAAGGTCATTAAAAGCAAGGAAAATTTGACCAACTGTCACACATGACAAGAGAGAGAATGACTGATGTGGTATCCTGAATGGGGTCCTAGAATAAGAAAAGGACCTGAGGAAAAACCAGTGAATTCCAAATAAATTGCAGAGTTTAGGAAACATTACGTACCAGTGTTGACTCCTTAGCTGAGGACATGCAAGTCTAAGATATTAAGAGTAGGGCTAACTGAGTGGGGGTATATGGGAACTCTGTACTAATCATCACGACTTTTTTGTAAACATGACACTAAAGAAACTAAGGTAAAAAGTTATGAAAAAAATCAGGAAAAATTCAAGATGAATACTAGAGATCTTTGTAGTCTCAACCAAATTTTTGGTATGAGATAAATTTTTGGTTGGTTGGTTGTTTTTTAATGTATTACTGAATAAACTCTTTGCAATCAAGATGAATACTAGAGATCTTTGTAGTCTCAATCAAGTTTTTAGTATGAGATAAATTTTTGGTTGGTTGGTTGTTTTTTAATGTATTACTGAATAAACTCTTTGCAGGTTTCCATTGTTTAGCACATTCTAGTACTAGAGATGAATATTTATACCTTGAAATAAGTGAAATAGCTCTGGGCACGTTGCCTTATATAAAGTAAACCCTCAATAAATATCAATTGATTGAATAGGATTGCAAATTATTTTTCACCATGGCTTAGGGTACTTATTACTTTGTTCTGGTTTCTTACATAATAAGTAGATGGGTGTAAGTGAGAGGCTTTTAAAATATGGAAATATTAATCCCTGAGAACCATACTAGTAAGGATCAATAAGCAATGTAGCAGATTAGTCATCCGATGAAGTAACTCATCCTGTGAAATAGCCTCTCAGTTTATCCCAGAGGAGATTCGAGAAAGGTCCACCTAATCAAGATGATTGGGGAGTGAGGTCAGGAGCTCATAACGGGAATGGAATTGATATGAAAGAAAAATAGATGGATCAATGACATTAACATTCCTGAAGATAGCATAGCCTAAACAAGAAGAAAGGGGACTTTGAGAAGAATAATTTGTCAGCATGTCCCTAGCCCTCCTCATGGATGCCTCGGGCTATCCTAGCTTGATGTTGTTAACTATTAGGTTCATTCAACTAACTAACTCTCCTTGCTCTGATTAATTTTATTTCCCATGTAGATTTTTTGTGTGTGTGGAGAGAAAGTACTCTCAGGTCCTTTGCTAGTTATGTTTCTCACGGCACATTTGTAAATTTGCATTCTAGTTTACTCACTAGTTTCTTGGGCATTTGGTTAACGTAGTTCTCTTATTCACCAAATATGTGCAATATTATTACCTATCTCACATATAGTCTTGAA
>NW_007733900.1:140523-140782 GCF_000696425.1 Galeopterus variegatus
GTAGTTCTCTTATTCACCAAATATGTGCAATATTATTACCTATCTCACATATAGTCTTGAAATTAAAATTAGTGATAAAATGCATATGATGTGATCGGTAGACAAAGCTTTATATAGCACTCATTAGGTATTGAGACATTTTTGTTGATATCATTTTTAATTACAATTGTTTCATTGTTGCCTGTTGTTGTTATGGAATCAGTTTCCAACTCTATCCTGAATTTGAGCCCTTCGGACAAAATTGAATTCCTTAATCTGA
>NW_007733900.1:140851-141880 GCF_000696425.1 Galeopterus variegatus
CTAGTAACAGGTAGATGGGCTACTTTATAGGGATCTCTTAATTCATCATTGAAATGAGGCCTCTCTGGAGTGGAGCATAAAAGTTATTTAACCAGCAGGTTTAGCAGCTGTGATAAATGGTGTGTGTGATTTAAATTTGAGTAGAATTGTGTTTAATTGAAAATTTGGCCACTATATGGAACTTTCACTGCAAAGATTAGAATGACATTGAAGGACTGCCACAGGTGCCAAGAATGTGAAAGAGTCACTTAGGTTAATATTTCATGAAGCAGTTAGTGTTTTATAAAGCAGAGTTCTAGAAAATGATGTTCCAGGACCACTTTTATCAGAATCACCTTGGGCATTTTTTAAATTGTAGATCCCTAGGCCTCAAAAAAGTTCTATTGGATTAGAATACCTTTAGGGGGAATCTAGGAATTTGTGGCTTTAGCAAGGTTCATAGGTAATTCTTATACACCCTACAATCTTAGAACCTGGTTTTACTGTACAAGTCAAGAGAGAGCACTTTGTTACCAATATGCTGACAGATTTCACTCATGCATTTGTTTGGTCACACATTTCCAAGAAGTCTCAAATTTAAAATTTAATGGGCAAAAATGGGGGGAAATATAATTCATATTATATTCAATTATCGTGTCTAGATAATCAACTTTTTAAAGTAAAATATTTTTAGAGTATATTTTCTGAACCAAAAAATGTACCCTGCATTTTAAATAACTGTTTTTTAATTACAAAGCCCTTTTGGTACAGAAAATTCATTCAATTTGCATACAAATAACTAGGCAAAATATCTGTTACTAGATGCACAGTAATGTAATTCAACCAAGCCTGATTTCTTTGTTTTACATTTGTCAGAATTCTTCTATGTTTGGGGTTATTTTTCTTTCAATAAACATTATATTGAACACATATCAGAATCAAGCTCTATCAAGTTTAATCTCATTGATAGCTAACTCGATTTAGTTAAATTCCCCAGGTGTATGTTTGACAACAGATTTGCTTTGTTCATTATCCAATATTTGCAGTCCT
>NW_007733901.1:0-772 GCF_000696425.1 Galeopterus variegatus
CTTCTGGTGGACCCCAGTAATTGGACTTTCAGTTGGTCCTTCCTCTAACTTTTTCCAGGCCACCAAACCAGCCACTCGGACCTGCTCTTGATAAGGGGCAGGAATGGCGGCCTGTTGTAATCCCGAAGCATACTGGGTATCTTGACCGGTAAGCATGCCCATAGTAATGGGGACGATGGGATTAGCATGATGGTTTCTCTCGGCTATCTGTTGACATTCTTCTTTATAGAGGGCACTCNGGAGGGACTTCCTCCAATCGAAGCACTGTACGGTCAGCCCTGGTGTCAATTAAAAACTTGAAACTTTTGTTTTTGATCTGGAGGGTCATCTTTGGTCTAAGGCCTGGCACCAGGGGCACTGTCCAATGGGCTGATACAGGTTTCTTCCCCTTGTTTAACGGGGCTGGGGGGCGCCCCTCTGGAAGTTTAAAGGGCGACCATCTTTATCTGTTTTAGANGGTTGGATGGGTGGATAGGGCGGTGGTGGACAAAAAGGGTTAGTAGAGGGGGGTCGTGGAGATTCGTCCAGGGGGGACAGAGTTAATGGGGACAAAGACGCCGTGGTGGCGGATGGAGATGAAAGAGCGGCGAAAGGGGTTGCGGGCGTTAGCCGCTGGGACAGCGGCTCCCGTTGGCCTGCCTTACGGTCCGCAGGGCCACGAGACCAAGGGGCAGAGTCAAAAGGATCTAAGGGAGGATATAGGGGTGGTTTGTCCGTAAGTGAGGAGGACGGAGTTTTGGTTTCGTTTTGTGAGTCCCGAGCGGCCGGCGAT
>NW_007733901.1:2018-3312 GCF_000696425.1 Galeopterus variegatus
GAACCATACTTAGGCAGGCGCCTTATGATTTGATTGCGCCGCAACATGGCCCAACATCATCACTTGTTTCTCTGGCCACCATCAAGAAGGGGAAATTGCACATTTACTGCAGAAGGCAGACCCTCTAATTGAGGCATTTCCCAGGGAGGCCATACCCAGTGCAAGGCAGCCTTTCCTTTATGGCACTGTGGTCAATTTCATTCTTCTGAATCAATTTTTATTTACATTGCCTGCTCTAAGATAGGACTGGGCTTCTCTTTGCTCCCAACACTTTGGTTGCTGTAGTTCCTTGGCATATTACGTATCTGGTCCCTTCCTCTGCCATGATTTGAGCCACGTGACTGGTATTCAGATGTCTAGAAACAAAGCTTTGGTTTGACTGAACTGATGATAAACCTGCCCAGTGCCTGGTTCATGAACTGTGCTATAGCCTGTCCTGTACCCTTGGACTCTTGGCTGGGAGCCTTTAACAGAGGGAAAAAAACTGCGTGATGCCTCCTGGCCACCTACTGTTTGACACCTCACTGGATTTGTCCTCTGGTGTCTGATATTACTAGAAAACTGAGCAGGCACTAATAATGCTATGGTTTATGCCTGACCTTTTCAGATCTTTCGAAAGTGCTTCTTGGACTGTTTGTCCTCATCAAAGCCAGCATGCATGGTTAGGTCAGTTTTTTCAACACTTCCTTCTGCTTGGTTCCAGTTTCCTTTCCCGTTCTGATGGTAGAGGATCTTAAATGCCAGGCCAAGAAATATGTATATACTTAAGTTGTGTCAAGTCAGCAGGAAAGGATGTGCCCCCCAAGATGAATAAAGCAAAAAGTGCAAAATAAATTGAAAAGGGACCAGATAGTCTAAAACAGGAGTCAGCAAACTGAATTGTGAGCCAAATCTGAACCAACACCTGTTTTTGTAAATAAAATTTAATTTTGACACAGACATGCTTGTTTTTTGAAATATTTTCTACAGCAATTTTTTTGCTACCACAAAAGAGTTGAGTAGTTGCAATAGAGACCATATGTATGCAAAGCCTAAGAAATTTACTGTCCGGCCCTTTATAGAAAAAGTTTGCAGACTTCATCATTCCTATGACGATTATGAAGAAAAGGATTAGCAATAAGAATGAAAGAAAAAGTACTAATGACAAGCCTTGAAGAATTTTTATTGCAAGTTTGCTGATAAACATCTGAGAGGGTTTTATGTCCAAATCCACATCAGATATTACTTCCAGCTTTTGGAGTAGTTTTGCCAACGTGAGCTACAGGCACTCCCAAACCAGTGGTAAGAAGAAGAA
>NW_007733901.1:4387-15119 GCF_000696425.1 Galeopterus variegatus
AGACAGATTTCTATTTTTAACTGAAATTTTTCTCTCCACAATCCAATCTATTTCTCTTTTTGCTGTGACCTTTCCCCTATTAATTTATTAACATGCACTGTCTCAGGGGAGAGATTACATAGAATATAGGAGACAAAATGTCAATATCTTGGCATCTGAGTTCCAAAATAGACTCTTGAGACTCATAGCAGAGACAGATTCTTGAAAGCCAGGGTTTTTGACCTGTAAGGGTCAGAATATTGTATTTCTAAAAGGCTAAGCCTGGAAGACATCTAGTTTCTGCTGTAACTAATAGTTTGGAAATATAATAGGAGTCTATCCTGGAGATTAGGTAAGGCTTATCCTAGCTGGGGGAGGAAAACTGGAGAGGCTATGACTTTGTTTTAAACTTGTATTGAGAAGGTGTCACTCTCCTACGATAATCTGGGAACTGAGCTAGCAAGTTCTAGAACCTCCACCTGCACTTGGGGCAGGGAGGCGCAGTATACTGAAGGGACCTGGTGTCTTGTGTTTCAGAGAGTGACTGGGGAATTGGTAAGCCTTGTAGAGAGGTCCTGTGTTCTGGACCATACCTAAGATACTGAGTAGCAGTGTCATAGAAGTCACCTAGCCTGATGGGTTGCAGGGCAGCTCCACAAAGTTTTAGGACAGTAACCAATTGTTTCCCCTATCCCTTAAACAGGGTGTGGATGTAGCTGAAAGAGCACTGAAGAATCAAAAGTCCTTGTTGCTGGAAAGAGGAGGATGTAGAACTGTGACCTAATGAAGGGAGACTAGATGGCACATAGACTGTCTTGTTAAAGACCAATGAGGATAAATGCAAAATGTATTGTGAAGAAATAATATGGGACAGGACTGTCACCCTCCCCAGTGTGGCACTGCTTGAGTGGAACCAAAACTTGTATACAATTCTAGAGCTAAAGGAGGGGGGGGGGGAACTATCTGACTGAAAAATTCTAATTTGTCTAAGAAACTATTAAAGGATTCTAAAAATTCTTATTGGAATGTGTTTACATTGAATGGAATAAGATTAAGTTCTTGCCTTATAGACAAAATGATTATCTTGAGATAAGAAATAATAGTATTTTAAAAATATGTAGTAGAAATTTTGTGCTCTGAATATTTGTACTCACCATTTATGTATCAAGAGAATTTTCAAAAGTTGTTTGCTTTTAGGTCTTAAGATTGACCATATTCCTTTTCATATATATTGTGCTACATGTAATACATTTTTACAAAGGATATATATTATTTTAATATATATGAGTAGTGATATGTTCCAGAAGTATTGGGTTGGCTTTAAAGCAATAAAAAAGTATGCAAAGATGGTACAAAGAGAATTTTGGTAATATCTGTATACTTAGAACATGACTCTGAGTTGTGACAGTTCTGTAAAAGGGACAGCATCTCTCTTTGAGTGCACACACAAGCAGGTGTCTCTTTCAATCAAGCAGGATAACAGAGATACCCTGAAAGTATGTATATAGCCCAACAACCTGGGGGAAGAAAGGTGGTATAACAAAGGGGTGTTTGTTATTGCTGTTGTTAGGTCATCCACACTCATTAATGAGCGAGAACAAGACAGAAAGAATGTGTGTGTGTTGAGCAGTAGCCCAACAACCTGGGGGAAGAAAGGTGGTATAACAAAGGGGTGTTTGTTATTGCTGTTGTTAGGTCATCCACGCTCATTAATGAGCGAGAACAAGACAGAAAGAATGTGTGTGTGTTGAGCAGGGGGGGGGGGGGGGGGGGGGGATGGCAGAAACCACAGTGGTCCCAGCAGGGAAATTACACGAGACTCTTTCCCCCTGAGCACCACTGCTGTCATAGAGGACACTCTGATACACCAAATAAATTTCCCTGATGTATTATCTCATTGCTTGTCTTTTTTAGTGTTAAAACAACTATAAACAAAACCAAAATTTCATTCTAACATTTTGCAGAAGATTTATACCTTTAATACTCTCATTAAAAAATAAAAAGAACCTTGAAACTGACCTAGAGTTTCTTTTAATGGCCCAATGGAGAACTGTTTTTCCAATAAGCATAAAATGCCTTTATCAATATTAATTTTCTAGATTATTGATGATGATGTGAAAATTTATTGTTACAATGAGCAAAAATACTTTGAGGACACAGGGAATTTTTTGTCACAGGTGCTGAAATGAAATTGCTTATGGAGAGAACACTTGGCAGCACATTAAGAGTGCAGTTTACTAAAATTTAATATTTCTATTTTAAGTTGTTTTATAATACATGTACTAGAATAATATAGTGACAAATAATGACATGTAACATGTGCTTTATGCTAATTTACTAAAAATGAAAATCATGTGTGTGGGAGGATACTAGATAATTCATTGTCATATATTTACAAATATTCTGGGAAGTGGAGAAGTTTACTCCTGTTGGATAGGAGACCCCAAAAATACATAAATCAGTATCATAAAACTAAATGAAAAGAAGCTAGAATTGAAATGTTTTTCTTCTACTCCGGTGTATATTTTAGGTATAATTATTACCCAAAGGGGCTACATTACATGGTTGATTTAGGTTACCTAAGAAAAAAGAATTTTATACTTCAAAGTTCAATAGGAATAGGCAATGACAATTTATGTCTTTACTGCCAAAGAAACAGGGAGCTTTAGGAAGAAGATTAAATGTAATGATAGTTTAAAATCTTTCAGTATTACTAATAAAATTGTCAAAATTGAAAACTAAGACTATATATAAGGGAACTTGCATAAACTTTAGAAATAAAATATATTAAACTGGAGTTGGTAATTTATTTCTACCTGAACAAATTTATTGTTTCTATGTTATTAATAAAACTTGCTTTATGGCGTTTTTCTTCTTTTTTTTCTTTTTTCCTTTATTCCTAGACTTCCTATCTTATTGGCCACAGGTTGAAACTTACTGACAGTTTTATGTATGTAAATAACAACACCAATGACACCCCATTAGGTAAATTCTTCAGAAGTGCAACATTTAGCTATGCATATTAATAGTAAATGTTTATGGAACAATTTTGTACCTAATATTTTGCCATGTTGTAAAAGTTTTTACATTTCAAATAATCACTTGATCCTCAAAATAACTCAAGTCAGTTAGGGAGTTGGGTGCTATTCCCACGTAATAGAGGAGACACCTGAGGACCAGAGTTGTGTACCTAGTTGGTGTTGACGCCAGACCAAGGCATTATGTAGGCATACCTTGTTTTATTGCACTTCACTTTATTGTGCATCCCAGATACTGCATCTTTTATGAATTGAGAGTTTGTGGCAACCCTGCATCGAGCAAGTCTATCAGAGCCATTTTTCTGACAACATGTGCTCACTTCATGTCTCTGTGTCACATTCTGGTAATTTTCACAATATTTCAAACTTTATTATTATATCTATTATAATGATCTGTGATCAATGATATTTGATGTTAGTATTGTAATTGGTTTGGGGCATCACGAACCATGCCCATATAAGATAGTTAGCTTAATAAATAAATGTTGTGAATGTTGTGACTGCTTCACCGACAGCCGTTCCCCCATCTTTCCCTGTCTCCTCAGGTCACCCTAGTCCCAGAGACACAACAATATTGAAATTAGGCCAGTTGATAACCCTAAAATGGCCTCTAAGTGTTTGAGTGAAAGGAAGAGTTGCATGTTTTTCACTTTAAGTCAAAAGCTAGAGATGATCAAGCTTCATGAGGAAGGCATGTTGAAAGCTGAGATTGGCTGAAATCTAGGCCTCTTGCACCATGCAGTTAGCCAAATTGCAAATGCAAAGGAAAAGTTCTTGAAG
This sequence comes from Galeopterus variegatus, assembly GCF_000696425.1. Lineage (NCBI taxonomy): Eukaryota > Metazoa > Chordata > Mammalia > Dermoptera > Cynocephalidae > Galeopterus > Galeopterus variegatus. Next base: position 8,185 of record NW_007733901.1, read on the forward strand.
GACATTAAAAGTGCTACTCCAGTGAACACATGGATATAAGAAGCAAAACAGCCTTATTGGTGGTATGGAGAAAGTTTTGGTACTCTGGATAGAAAATCAAACCAGTCACAACATTCCCTTAAACAAAAGTCTAATCCAGAACAAGGCCCTAACTCTCTTCAATTCTATGAAGGTGGAGAGAAGTGAGGAAGGTGCGGAAGAAAAGTTTAAAGCTAACAGAGGTTGGTTAATGAGGTTTAAGGAAAGAAGCCACCTACATAAGATTGAAGTGCATGGTGAAGCAGCGAGTGCTTATGTAGAAGCTGCAGCAAGTGATCCAAATGATCTGGATAATGCAATTAATGAAAATAGACACACTAAACAATAAATTTTCAATGTAGATGAAACAGTCTTGTATTGGAAGAAGATGCCATCTAGGACTTTCACAACTAGAGAGGATAAATCAATGTCTGGCTTCAAAGCTTCAAAGGACAGGCTGACTCTCTGGTTAGGAGCTAATGCATCTGGGGGCTTTAAATTGAAGCCAATGCTCTTTTACCATTCCACTAATCCTATGGCCCGTTAGAATTATGCTAAATCTACTCTGTCTGTGCTGTATAAATGGAACAACAAGCCTGGATAACAGCACATATGTTTTCAGCGTTGTTTACTGATTATTTTAAGCCCACTGTTGAGAACTACTGCTCAGAAAAAAAGATTCCTTTTTCAAAATATTACTACTCCTTGACAAGGCACCTGGTCATCCAAGATCTCTGATGGAGTTGTCCAAGATTATTAACATTAATATTCTTTTCATGCCTGCTAACACAACATCCATTTGGTAACCTATGGATCAAGGAGTAATTTCAACTTTCAAGGGTTACTATTTAAGAAATACTTTTCATAAGGCTGAGATGCCATTGATAGTGATTCCTCTGTTGGATCTCAGAAATGTAAATTTAAAAATCTGGAAAGGATTCACCATTCTAGATGCCATTAAGACTATTCATGATTCACGTGAGAAGATCAAAATATCAACATTAGGAAGAGTTTGAAAGAAGTTGATCTCAACCCTCATGGATGACTTTGAGGGGTTCAAGACTTCAGTGGAGGAAGTAATTGCAGATGTGATGGAAATAGCAAAAGAACTAGACTTAGAAGTGGATCCTGAAGATGTGACTGAATTGCTGCAATCTCATTATAAAACTTTAGTGGATGAGGAGTTGCATACTGTGGATGAACAAAGAAAGCGGTTTCTTGAGATGAAATCTACTCCTGGTGAAGATGCTGTGAACATTGTTGAAATAACAACAAGAATTTAGAATATTACATAAACTTAGTTGATAAAGCAGTGACAGGGTTAGAGAAGGTTGACTCCAATTTTGAAAGTTCTACTGTGGGTAAATGATATCAGACATCATCACATGCTACAGAGAAATCTTTTGTGAGAGGACGAGTCAATAGATGTGGCAAACTTCATTGTTTTATTTTAAGAATTGCCACAACCACCCCAGTCTTTAACAACCACCACCTTGATCATTATGCAGCCATCAATGTCGAATCAAAACCCTTCACCAGCAAAAAGATTACAACTCACTGAAGACTCAGAGGACTGTTAGTATTTGTTAGCAGTAATGTGTTTTTAAATTAAAGTATGTACATTTTTTGGACATAATGCTAATGTACACTTAATAAACTTAAGTATAGTTTAAACATAACTTTTATATGTGCCGGGAAACCAAAAAATTTGGGTGACCTGCTTTATTGTGATATTAGCTTTATTGCAGTGGTCTGGAACTGAACCTGCAATATCTCCAAGGGATGCCTGTATTTTCTTTCAGAAAGAAAAGCAATTTAAGGGAGAGATTGGGCTTATTTAATGCTGAAGGACAAATTATAAAGTCATGTCTAAGCAAGATCTACAGAGAAAACATTAAATTAATCTGGGCGTCTTTAAGTGTATTATTTTAACAGATTCCCAGATGTTCTTATTTTATCGAAATGGTAGATGTGTTCAGCAACATTGTCAGGTTAGCTTCTGAGAAGTTAAAAAAATTCTAGGCTTAAAGATCTGTTCTGGGCCGGCCCGGTGGCGCACTGCTACAGTGCGCCGCTTGGGAGCGCAGTGGTGCTCCCACTGAGGGTTCGGATCCCACATACAGACCGGTTCCCACTCACTGGCTGAGTGAGGTGTGGGTGCAGCACCGAGGGTTGCAATCCCGTTGCCGGTCCTGGTCCGGTACGGGTGCGACACTGAGGGTTGCGATCCATTGCCGGACATGAAAAAAGACAAAAACGAAAAAAAAAAAAAAAGATCTGTTCTATTTTCATCTTAAACCATGTAAACAGATTTCACCCCTGCTTAAAAAAATCTTGGCCTTGGAAAAAGAATTGATTATATTTGAGTGTTTCGTTTAAGGCACAATTCAAATACTATATTAAGGGTCTATACCATTTTATTCATCAAGTATTTACTGATCACCTATCATATACCTACAGTATACCAGAAATTGTGTTAGACACAGCCCAACAGAAAAACAATCTATGCTTTTACGGTACTTAAAAGTGGAGAATCAATATTACACAAATAAATTATCAAATTAATTTATAATTAGTAACTATAGCTGTAATTGAAGAAAATTAAAGAATGTGCTAATACAGGCAGCTGACTTAGATTCATATTCAGTGAGAAAGTGCTATTAAATACAAGACCTGAATGAAAACTAGGAATTAGGCTAGGTGGGAAAAGGAATTCCCAGACAGAGCTGGAGATGAAGTGGAGACATAGACAGCACCAAATTGTTGAGTCTTACAGGCTGGGCTGACAAGTATGATTCTTTTTCCTTGGGAGAGTATTGAAGAATTTTGAATGGGCCATTACAAGGTTAATTTAGCATTTTTAGTTAATGTAACAGAGGGAAAATAGGTGGAAGGAGACTAGAAGGAGTCTAAATCTCTAAATCAGAGATTATGGTGAATTATAGTAGAGCCATAGCTGGGGAGATAAAGACATGAACCTATATGTGACATATCTATATCACCAAAAAATGAATGCTGCAAGGACAAATACTGGTTATTGCTATTTTCCCAAGTTTATTTTTCTTGTTAATAAGTAACAGTATTTTGGAATAAAATCCATCATTCAAAATATTAGAGATATACTATTGTTCCTATAACTTTGCAGATCTGATGCCAAATCTATGGAAAGAAGTTGAAAAGAAAATGCTGAAAGCATGAACTTTTCAAAAAATATGTGTGTCTGGCATAGTGTTCAAAAGAAGTGAGTCCCAGACTTGCTCGGTTTTGAGGCCATGCAACAAAGTACCCAAAACACAACAGTGTAAGTCCCATCCTCCCAGAATTTAGAAAGTCCGCTCTTTTACCAATTTTATTCCCCAGGTGTTTTCTGAATATCCCCAGAGAAACCTGTTGTGTTCCTCAAGTCCATCCTGGAGGCCACCTGCCACTTTAACCAACCAAAGGTCTCTAGACCACAGCATGGCTTTTGTTGAGAGAATCCAGTCTTAAGACAAGTGGTCGTAAAACCAAATCCTCTCAACAGACTCTAACTCCTTTTCCATTTCTCCCGTGTAAATTACATTCTCTGGCTTCAATTTCCCCATGGTGGTAAGTGAGTCTATAAACCTTAAAAGAGATTTTTTTGGAAGCCTTGGGGGTAACAAACTAGTGTTGCAATTAACAGAGAATAAAACTTGAAACTATAAATAGCTGTTCTCAAGTCTACAACCCAAGCTCCAGCAACAGGGGTCACACTTTCTCCCCAGCCTTTGGTCTGCAGCCTGGGTACCTGCATGTACAGAAGAAGCCTTCTTGCTCCCAAAGTGACTGTCCTCCAATTAATGCTCCCCTATCAGGAACCCAGCCCAGCCACCAAAGAAAAAATGCATGTGTCTTGGTGAAAAATATCCACAGGTGTACAACTTGATGCCCTGTGAAGACCATCTTAACGTTATTCTGCAGAGGGTGTTTACCTTTCTGATCTTGAGTCTCTGCATCGTAGGGTAGATTTGTGCTTTACATTTGCCAGGCAAAAGGATCATAAAGTGATTTCCCCTGAACAAAACAATAATGGCCCTCCAGTGTGGTTTCAACCTTTAGAGAAACAGACACCTGACCAAAGTGTGAACAATTCTTGGGTCTGTATTAGTTTTCTAGGGCTGCTATAACAAAGTATCACAAATTAGGTGACTTAAACAACAGATCTTCACTGTCTCACAGTTCTGGAGACAATAAATAAAATCCTAGAAGTCTGATATCAAGGTGCCAGCAGGATTGGTTCTTTCTGAGGCTTGTAAGGAAGAATCTGTTCTATGCCCCCTCCCACCCCTAATTTCTGGTAGTTTGTGGCAATATTCAGTGTTCCTTGGCTTCTAGAAACATTACCCCGATCTCTGCCTTCATCCTCACATGGTGTTTTCCCTGTATGAACGCACATTGTCTTCTCTCTGTGCATGTGTTCAAATTTCCCCTTTTTATAGGGACACTATTTGTAGTGGATTAGGGGTCCACCCTACTCCAGTATAACCTCATCCTAACTTAACTGATTACATCTGCAACCCTCCTGTTTCCAAGTAAGGTCACATTCTGAGGTATTCAATGTTTGTGGGACTCAATCCATAACAGGGCCTTCATCTTACTGGAGGAGACAGTGTGAATCATGTCATCTTACACAATAACTTGACTAACAAATCACCAGCAACCAAATCTTGAGTGCACTTGGCCTAAGATGGAAGGAGACCATGGGGGGAAGCTGCCTCCCCCAGATCTGTAAGAAAGTCAGTAAAGAACTATGTGTCGCTGAGGAGAGGGGGCAGCCATAGGCAGTTGAGTTGTCCCAACTTTAATTTTTTTCCTTCTAATAACCTGATTATTTTATTTTGGATTAAGAAAGTATTATATGGCCATTTAGAACATGAAGAACACATACAATTGTAGAGGAGGGGGAAAAAAAGCCATAAACCCAATACCTAAAATAATCAACATTTAAAACGGAATTATCTTGTTTACTAAAAATTAAAATCATCTTGTATTAACAATTTTGTATCCCTCTTACCACTTAATGCGATTATGAACATTTAAAAATATAATAATATGCTTCAATATATGTTTTTTTTGAGTGACTATCTGGTATTTTGTTACTGGATACATAATTTCTTTAATCATTCTTTTCTGGTTGGTTATTTAGATGATTTCTGTATTCACATTAAAATTAATAGTGCAATAAGGATTTTTGTACATAAATCTTGTGTGCATCACTAATTATTTTTCTGTGTACATTCCTAGAAGTGGAGTCACAGCTCATATTTTTAAAGCTTTTGATTTGTACTGCAAATATAACTTCCCCAAAGCGTGATTTAGATGTTACAATATGTCAGATGATACCTATTTTGCTCATCCTTTGCCGACATTGGATAAACAGAACATAAATTCTAAACTGAGGAGTAAAAAATATCATTGTTGCTTTATTCGCTTGTTTTCTTTTTATAATAACGTTGAGCTTTTATTCCTGGACATTTTCATTTCTGTTTTGGTGAATCGTCTTTCACATTCTCTGTCCATTTCTCATTCAAGATTTTTGTTATTGTTATTTTTTTCTTACTGATTTGTGAAAGCCGTTTATGTATCACTCATATATGACACAATGTATGTTTTCTCCAGGATGTCATTTACCTTTTAATGTTGTTCATGGATTGTCTTAGTGTATAGAAATGTAGCTTTTATGGTGTCAGCTCTGTCATTCCTCAATGGTTTCTATCTTTGATTTTATGCCTTGAAATTGCTCTTTCAACCCAAAAGCCAATAAAAAATCGTCTATGTTTTCTTCTCGTTTGTTTTGTGTGTGTTTGTTTATTTTTTAATTTTTTAATGCATTTAACTTTTTAGCCTATCTGTAATTCATTTTTGTGTGTGACATAAGGAAGGGACCACATTTTTTTTCTTTTACATGAAGATTTTGGACAAAATATATCTAAAGCACATATTTCATAATCCTTCTTCCAATAATATGAACTGCCGTTTTGTCATATACCAAATTTTTAATCTACTAGAATTGGGTAGATTCTGCATTCTCTTCCATTGAGTGATCTTCAAGGTCTCTCATGTTTATAATCATCATTTTTACCTCTTAATGCAGCTGTAGTATCATTTTTAGTACTGTTGAAAGCAAGATATTTTGAAAAAAAAAATCATTTCCTGTTTTCTGCAGCGACTTTGATACAAAGACTAAGTTATACTAAGTTCTCTAGTGTTTTCTTCCTTAGCTCAGAGAGTGGGTGTTGCTTGTCTCTGGAGAAGCTCTTATGCTGGGCTGTCTTTCAGCTCTTGGAAGTGGCTGCCGAGGTTGAGGTCATGGGAGTGGTCAGCAAGGGTGCAGGCACAGTCTGTGCATTGCCTGTAGAGAATTTACAAATAGCAACAGCAAAAACCTGATAAACATTGATCTGCTATGTATTATCATCATGTACCAGGAAGTTTAAGCAATGTTAATGATAAAATACTCCTCTCCTAAAAAAATCTTTTGTTGAATGTTATAACCAGAAATAAATGATAAATGTTTAGGTGATGGATATGCTGACTATTCTGATTGGATCATTATATAATATATGCATATATTGAAACAACAAATTATACCCCATAAACACACAATGAAAAAAAAATAAAAATCTTTTGTGGGTCTAAGTTCTAAACAACTGCTATGGTTACTGCTGATTTTTAATAACATATGTGTTGCTTCAAATTTGTACATTTTATATGCCATAAAAAATAATGAAATACTGCTATTCACAGCAACATGGATGCATACAGAGAAAATAATGTTAAGTGAAATAAGCCAGGCACAGCAAGAGAGATACTGCATGTCCTCACTTATAAGTAAGAGCAAAACAAAACAACAAAAAAACCCACAAAATAAATAAATTAATTAATTAAAAAAGAGA
>NW_007733901.1:16077-21643 GCF_000696425.1 Galeopterus variegatus
GTGGGTGCAGCACCGAGGGTTGCAATCCCGTTGCCGGTCCTGGTCCGGTACGGGTGCGACACTGAGGGTTGCGATCCATTGCCGGACATGAAAAAAGACAAAAACGAAAAAAAAAAAAAAAGATCTGTTCTATTTTCATCTTAAACCATGTAAACAGATTTCACCCCTGCTTAAAAAAATCTTGGCCTTGGAAAAAGAATTGATTATATTTGAGTGTTTCGTTTAAGGCACAATTCAAATACTATATTAAGGGTCTATACCATTTTATTCATCAAGTATTTACTGATCACCTATCATATACCTACAGTATACCAGAAATTGTGTTAGACACAGCCCAACAGAAAAACAATCTATGCTTTTACGGTACTTAAAAGTGGAGAATCAATATTACACAAATAAATTATCAAATTAATTTATAATTAGTAACTATAGCTGTAATTGAAGAAAATTAAAGAATGTGCTAATACAGGCAGCTGACTTAGATTCATATTCAGTGAGAAAGTGCTATTAAATACAAGACCTGAATGAAAACTAGGAATTAGGCTAGGTGGGAAAAGGAATTCCCAGACAGAGCTGGAGATGAAGTGGAGACATAGACAGCACCAAATTGTTGAGTCTTACAGGCTGGGCTGACAAGTATGATTCTTTTTCCTTGGGAGAGTATTGAAGAATTTTGAATGGGCCATTACAAGGTTAATTTAGCATTTTTAGTTAATGTAACAGAGGGAAAATAGGTGGAAGGAGACTAGAAGGAGTCTAAATCTCTAAATCAGAGATTATGGTGAATTATAGTAGAGCCATAGCTGGGGAGATAAAGACATGAACCTATATGTGACATATCTATATCACCAAAAAATGAATGCTGCAAGGACAAATACTGGTTATTGCTATTTTCCCAAGTTTATTTTTCTTGTTAATAAGTAACAGTATTTTGGAATAAAATCCATCATTCAAAATATTAGAGATATACTATTGTTCCTATAACTTTGCAGATCTGATGCCAAATCTATGGAAAGAAGTTGAAAAGAAAATGCTGAAAGCATGAACTTTTCAAAAAATATGTGTGTCTGGCATAGTGTTCAAAAGAAGTGAGTCCCAGACTTGCTCGGTTTTGAGGCCATGCAACAAAGTACCCAAAACACAACAGTGTAAGTCCCATCCTCCCAGAATTTAGAAAGTCTGCTCTTTTACCAATTTTATTCCCCAGGTGTTTTCTGAATATCCCCAGAGAAACCTGTTGTGTTCCTCAAGTCCATCCTGGAGGCCACCTGCCACTTTAACCAACCAAAGGTCTCTAGACCACAGCATGGCTTTTGTTGAGAGATGCTCTTTTACCAATTTTATTCCCCAGGTGTTTTCTGAATATCCCCAGAGAAACCTGTTGTGTTCCCCAAGTCCATCCTGGTGGCCACCTGCCACTTTAACCAACCAAAGGTCTCTAGACCACAGCATGGCTTTTGTTGAGAGAATCCAGTCTTAAGACAAGTGGTCGTAAAACCAAATCCTCTCAACAGACTCTAACTCCTTTTCCATTTCTCCCGTGTAAATTACATTCTCTGGCTTCAATTTCCCCATGGTGGTAAGTGAGTCTATAAACCTTAAAAGTGATTTTTTTGGAAGCCTTGGGGGTAACAAACTAGTGTTGCAATTAACAGAGAATAAAACTTGAAACTATAAATAGCTGTTCTCAAGTCTACAACCCAAGCTCCAGCAACAGGGGTCACACTTTCTCCCCAGCCTTTGGTCTGCAGCCTGGGTACCTGCATGTACAGAAGAAGCCTTCTTGCTCCCAAAGTGACTGTCCTCCAATTAATGCTCCCCTATCAGGAACCCAGCCCAGCCACCAAAGAAAAAATGCATGTGTCTTGGTGAAAAATATCCACAGGTGTACAACTTGATGCCCTGTGAAGACCATCTTAACGTTATTCTGCAGAGGGTGTTTACCTTTCTGATCTTGAGTCTCTGCATCGTAGGGTAGATTTGTGCTTTACATTTGCCAGGCAAAAGGATCATAAAGTGATTTCCCCTGAACAAAACAATAATGGCCCTCCAGTGTGGTTTCAACCTTTAGAGAAACAGACACCTGACCAAAGTGTGAACAATTCTTGGGTCTGTATTAGTTTTCTAGGGCTGCTATAACAAAGTATCACAAATTAGGTGACTTAAACAACAGATCTTCACTGTCTCACAGTTCTGGAGACAATAAATAAAATCCTAGAAGTCTGATATCAAGGTGCCAGCAGGATTGGTTCTTTCTGAGGCTTGTAAGGAAGAATCTGTTCTATGCCCCCTCCCACCCCTAATTTCTGGTAGTTTGTGGCAATATTCAGTGTTCCTTGGCTTCTAGAAACATTACCCCGATCTCTGCCTTCATCCTCACATGGTGTTTTCCCTGTATGAACGCACATTGTCTTCTCTCTGTGCATGTGTTCAAATTTCCCCTTTTTATAGGGACACTATTTGTAGTGGATTAGGGGTCCACCCTACTCCAGTATAACCTCATCCTAACTTAACTGATTACATCTGCAACCCTCCTGTTTCCAAGTAAGGTCACATTCTGAGGTATTCAATGTTTGTGGGACTCAATCCATAACAGGGCCTTCATCTTACTGGAGGAGACAGTGTGAATCATGTCATCTTACACAATAACTTGACTAACAAATCACCAGCAACCAAATCTTGAGTGCACTTGGCCTAAGATGGAAGGAGACCATGGGGGGAAGCTGCCTCCCCCAGATCTGTAAGAAAGTCAGTAAAGAACTATGTGTCGCTGAGGAGAGGGGGCAGCCATAGGCAGTTGAGTTGTCCCAACTTTAATTTTTTTCCTTCTAATAACCTGATTATTTTATTTTGGATTAAGAAAGTATTATATGGCCATTTAGAACATGAAGAACACATACAATTGTAGAGGAGGGGGAAAAAAAGCCATAAACCCAATACCTAAAATAATCAACATTTAAAACGGAATTATCTTGTTTACTAAAAATTAAAATCATCTTGTATTAACAATTTTGTATCCCTCTTACCACTTAATGCGATTATGAACATTTAAAAATATAATAATATGCTTCAATATATGTTTTTTTTGAGTGACTATCTGGTATTTTGTTACTGGATACATAATTTCTTTAATCATTCTTTTCTGGTTGGTTATTTAGATGATTTCTGTATTCACATTAAAATTAATAGTGCAATAAGGATTTTTGTACATAAATCTTGTGTGCATCACTAATTATTTTTCTGTGTACATTCCTAGAAGTGGAGTCACAGCTCATATTTTTAAAGCTTTTGATTTGTACTGCAAATATAACTTCCCCAAAGCGTGATTTAGATGTTACAATATGTCAGATGATACCTATTTTGCTCATCCTTTGCCGACATTGGATAAACAGAACATAAATTCTAAACTGAGGAGTAAAAAATATCATTGTTGCTTTATTCGCTTGTTTTCTTTTTATAATAACGTTGAGCTTTTATTCCTGGACATTTTCATTTCTGTTTTGGTGAATCGTCTTTCACATTCTCTGTCCATTTCTCATTCAAGATTTTTGTTATTGTTATTTTTTTCTTACTGATTTGTGAAAGCCGTTTATGTATCACTCATATATGACACAATGTATGTTTTCTCCAGGATGTCATTTACCTTTTAATGTTGTTCATGGATTGTCTTAGTGTATAGAAATGTAGCTTTTATGGTGTCAGCTCTGTCATTCCTCAATGGTTTCTATCTTTGATTTTATGCCTTGAAATTGCTCTTTCAACCCAAAAGCCAATAAAAAATCGTCTATGTTTTCTTCTCGTTTGTTTTGTGTGTGTTTGTTTATTTTTTAATTTTTTAATGCATTTAACTTTTTAGCCTATCTGTAATTCATTTTTGTGTGTGACATAAGGAAGGGACCACATTTTTTTTCTTTTACATGAAGATTTTGGACAAAATATATCTAAAGCACATATTTCATAATCCTTCTTCCAATAATATGAACTGCCGTTTTGTCATATACCAAATTTTTAATCTACTAGAATTGGGTAGATTCTGCATTCTCTTCCATTGAGTGATCTTCAAGGTCTCTCATGTTTATAATCATCATTTTTACCTCTTAATGTAGCTGTAGTATCATTTTTAGTACTGTTGAAAGCAAGATATTTTGAAAAAAAAAATCATTTCCTGTTTTTGTCATATACCAAATTTTTAATCTACTAGAATTGGGTTTTAGGTTCTGCATTCTCTTCCATTGAGTGATCTTCAAGGTCTCTCATGTTTATAATCATCATTTTTACCTCTTAATGCAGCTGTAGTATCATTTTTAGTACTGTTGAAAGCAAGATATTTTGAAAAAAAAAATCATTTCCTGTTTTCTGCAGCGACTTTGATACAAAGACTAAGTTATACTAAGTTCTCTAGTGTTTTCTTCCTTAGCTCAGAGAGTGGGTGTTGCTTGTCTCTGGAGAAGCTCTTATGCTGGGCTGTCTTTCAGCTCTTGGAAGTGGCTGCCGAGGTTGAGGTCATGGGAGTGGTCAGCAAGGGTGCAGGCACAGTCTGTGCATTGCCTGTAGAGAATTTACAAATAGCAACAGCAAAAACCTGATAAACATTGATCTGCTATGTATTATCATCATGTACCAGGAAGTTTAAGCAATGTTAATGATAAAATACTCCTCTCCTAAAAAAATCTTTTGTTGAATGTTATAACCAGAAATAAATGATAAATGTTTAGGTGATGGATATGCTGACTATTCTGATTGGATCATTATATAATATATGCATATATTGAAACAACAAATTATACCCCATAAACACACAATGAAAAAAAAATAAAAATCTTTTGTGGGTCTAAGTTCTAAACAACTGCTATGGTTACTGCTGATTTTTAATAACATATGTGTTGCTTCAAATTTGTACATTTTATATGCCATAAAAAATAATGAAATACTGCTATTCACAGCAACATGGATGCATACAGAGAAAATAATGTTAAGTGAAATAAGCCAGGCACAGCAAGAGAGATACTGCATGTCCTCACTTATAAGTAAGAGCAAAACAAAACAACAACAAAAAACCCCACAAAATAAATAAATTAATTAATTAAAAAAGAGAGAAAGATAACAATCACAGTAATACATTGAACTTTCAAAAGAAGAGAACAAAACTAAGGCTACCAGAGGTGAGAAAGGGGGAAGGAAGTAAGGGAGAAATTGGTAAAGGGCCACAAAAATGATTACATTGTATAATGTTGAATATACTAATTATCTTGATTTGAACATTACATATGGCACACAGGTATTGATGATATTCAATGCTGTACCCCACAGGAACTATGTCCCAACTAAAAAAAAACTATGTCCCAGCTATGTCCCAATTTTAAAAAAAAGTACATTTAAAAATTACTTATCATTGAATAAACACTTTATTCTCTACGGAAGGTAATTCAGACAACTCCGAATTATACAATCAGTTTCTCACACAGGAAGATCAGCTACATGCGTTCATTTCAAGAATAAATTCGGAAAGGTTTGCAATCATTTGAGCTTGCTTGGAGAGCAGTTTTCTAACTCCAGAGGAACTAGG
>NW_007733901.1:22229-24684 GCF_000696425.1 Galeopterus variegatus
TTGCTTCATTTGAAAAAACTTTTTCAAGTTAAAATTAACATAAATAGTTTTAGGCCAACTTTGAAGAACTATAGATTGACAAGGTTGCATTGTCTATGAATGTGAATATGTGAAGAAAAATAATTTTGAAGATGTTTTTTACTAATTTGTAGAAGCTAAGGCCTGAAATCCGAAACTTTATTGTTTTTATTCATTACCATAACATACTAACATGTAGGTTTATGTTTTATTTCTATCTAAAATATTGCTCCATTTCTTATTTTCCCTTTTGGTATTGTAATTTTTATTTGTTTTTAATTAATTAGTTTACTTATTTTTTACTGGTATAATTATATGATAAATTTAGTAAAAGGGAATTTTCAATATCTGTGATTCTTTTCTGGACATTATCATAATTTGCTTTGTTTCATGGTTATTACTGAAATAATTTTATTGCATAGAAAAAAAGGGTGTTAAGAAGTGCTCTCCTCTATGTTTTAAATATGTTATGTGTGCTGATGGCTCTAGGCAGCTCCCTTTTCAGGAGGAAACCTTCCCACCTTCAGCATGTCTGGCTGTCATCTGAGAGAGGCGCCTCTGCTGCTCCTGTATCACCTGTTCCTGCCCGGTGGCCTGCACTAACTTCCCCCCCCGCCCCCCCGATTTAGAGAAGGGAGGGATATTCTGCAATGTCTTCCACTAATTTGACCAAGGATGCTTCCTTTAGGCCAGCTCCATACATAACCAAGTGTCGGTATAAAAATGGCATTCTTCCTAGTTTCCAGTGCTATTGTACGTTTCTACCACTCTCCTCCCAATTTTACATTTGTAGGTTGTTTCCAGGACTTTGCCTTTCCACACTGATCATTCACAGCAGGAGCGAGGGCACAAAGAGGCAGCTAGAGACTATTTCCAGCATAAAATGTGACTACATAACCCAAAGTGCTTTTCTTGGGTATGGAAAGTGGGCAAAAAGGGAGTGCTTTTCTGAGGGGTAAAAAGAAACGGGGATGATGCTTAAGCCTCCTGTGTTATATCTATCTCTGGTAATAAGAGTTTGGGTTTTGAAATGAGTGGTTGGAATACATTTTCTTTGATGAAATATGCACAGAAGTTTAGAGCTAGAGCTTACAGTCCAAGCCCTTCATTTTATAGATGAAAAAATTAAATCCCAGAGGAATCAAGTCTCTTGAATTAATTCCTCAATGTAGTTAGTGGCAGAATTGGAACCAAAACTCAGATCTACTTACTCCTCATTAAACGTATTTTCTAATAGAGATATTGTTGCGCTCACATTGATGTCACTGCTTCTCTCCCCCACCCCCGTTCCCCACTCCTGCCTCCTGATTGTCGTGGGGATTAAGTACGATAACACATATTAAGAATGTACCTGAACCTCTGAAAGCTCTAAAAAACCCTGGCAGCCTTACGGTTATTCTCATAAATGTGCCAATTGATAGAGGTTTTAAAAGGATGTAAATGTACCTTTTTGTACAGTTCTGTATGGAATACAGCCTTTTTTCTTTTAGAGAGATATTGATATACTTCTGTTCCAATAAACTAATGTTCTTATCTCAAATGGCTTTTTTGGCAGGAACAAAAATTAACATGTTAATGTAAAAAAAAAAAGACATGGGAAGATCTTGACACAGGGAATAGCAGAATATCTTTAAAAGTTGTCAAGAGTTAAATGCCAGTGCCCCATTTCTATTTCAAAAGAAAGCATTGAGCATCTTTATAATAATCTTAAATACACAGGCAGTTAATCGTCCATCATCATAAGCTCTCCCCTTCTCCTACTTCTCTATTAGAAAATTTGTTAGTCTTTTTACAAATTCCTGCTTTATTGATTCATTCCTTCCCTTAAACAAGTATTAACTGAAACATGATAATGTTCCTACTCTGTGGTTGCAACAATGAATATAAGTACATCTTAGAGAAAGAAACAAAGGCAATTATAATAAATTGAGAGAACTATATAAAAGGACTATAAAAAGAACTAGAGCAGCACAACTAAGGTGTTAGAGAAGCAAGAAAAATAAAATTTAGTAAAACTTGAAACATTCAGATCTCCCATTAATAAGTAATTCTATTTTGGTTGCTAGAGGCTGGGAAGGGAAGGGGGCGGGGGGATAAGGAGAGGTTGGTTAACAAACACAAAATTACAGCTAAATAGGAAAAATAAGTTCTAGTTGTCTACAGTAGGGCTAGGCATCTTGCAGTTAACAACAACTTATTCTATGTTCTCAAATGGCTAGAAGAGAGGAGCTCAAATGCTCTCATCACAAAGAAAGTATAAAATTTTTCAATGACGAATATGCTAATTATCCTGATTTGATCATCACACATTGTATTCATGTACTGAAATATAACTTTGTACCCCATAAATATGTACAATCAATATGTGTCAATTAAAAAATAAATACATTTAAAAAATAAGCAATTCTGTTAAAACCATTTAGTGGGGGGGGGGGGG
>NW_007733901.1:25551-26834 GCF_000696425.1 Galeopterus variegatus
GGGGGGGGGGGGGAAGTATTATTGCTTAAACCAAAAGTTTAAAAATCATCTTTGGAGTCTGGAAACCTAAAGTTTTTAGTCTATCTGGACTGAGAATATTGGAAGATGGCTACTATTTAAACTTATTTGAAATTGCTCCTCTGATTAATTCTTCCCTTTGTGAATGTGATACTGGCTTCTTTGATTTGGGAAATAATGAATAACAAGCTGGAGTCTAAGTATACCATTTGAGGGCCAATAAAATATTTCCCATTGCTAAAGTTTTATCTAGTGAAACTGAGACAGGTTGGAATGTTTGGATGTATTAGCAATATGATCGATAGTCATGATTAAAGGTCAACAGTAACATAATGAGGCAAAGACTGTCCATAGATAGGGATCTGGAAATGAGGAAACTATGAAGGCCTTGCAGATAGGCAGATTAGATAGGGAGGTGGAGAGCATTTTTATGACTCATCTTATTAAAACATACGATTTTTACTGATAATGCTAAATGGCTCACTATTCCTAGANCCATGGGAAGTGTTTGCAGTACATGCAGTGGGGGAGATGGGCCCACCGGTAGAACACGGGGGCACAGCAAGGACAGCTGATCTGCACCCCAATCAGCATACGACCACTCAGAGGAGACTGGTCGGGAATATAGAATTGCATGGGGTGTTGTTTGATGAAAAGACTCAGGCCCAGATCAGAGTTTCAGCACAACCTAGGTGCACCGGATATCTCTAGAGATGGAACTACCTATAAAGTCAACCATTAAACCCTGAGCTGCACAAAAACCTTCCCTAGGCAATCAGCAGCAAATTTAGCTCAACCCGAAGAGCTCTAGTAATGTCCCCACAAGAAGTTCCCCCATTTTAGAAGTAAGCAAAGGACAACAAAGAAGTTCCAGTGCAGAGTTTAAATGGTGGGAACAGCAAATAATCCAACACAGAAATGAAGGAAAAATCAAAGTACCCGCAACCAGAGACAAAGTTTGATATTAAGTAGTAAAGGTCTCATTTCACCAAAGAACACATATAACACCTAGAAAGACCAGAAGTCTCCTGGGCTACCAAGCCAGAAAGGGGGGAGGGCTGGGGGTCTCAGCAATGCCCCCCAACACCCACTACCAATCCCAAGGGGGGGCAGATGAGGGCCTTGGTCATGCCCCCCAACACGCACAGTCAGCCCAGTAGCAACCACTGAGATGCTGCAGGAAGTGCCCAAGGCTCTCTCAATCCGTGATGGGGGGAGCTGAGGGCCTCAGCCATGTCCCCCCAACACCCACAGCCAGCCCATCA
>NW_007733901.1:28212-29213 GCF_000696425.1 Galeopterus variegatus
AAGGCAAAAGGATGAATGAAACTAGGGAAAGAGATAAGAAATAAGAGCACTCAAAAGCTATCGGGTGTTCTTGTTGTGTACAATATATATGCACAGGGTCAGCAATGAAGACAACATGAACACTGAGAGACACGGGAGAATATTTTATTTCCTGTGGACAAGCACATTTTCAAAATAATGAATACATGGGTCATTTTTTAAATGTACCAGTGATGCTACTGCTGATTACTGGAAATGAATAAGACTTTACCTAAAAGAGGATGAAAATTTTGAGACAAATTGAATAATATGAATACATCTTCAAGAATTTAGACCACAGATTTCAAACTCAGGTTGGTCATAAGCCAAAGCAATATGCAAGAAGATAAGTAAGATTGCACTTACCATAGAAACTCAAATTCTATTATTTCAAAGTCTGTATGCAGAAAATAACAAAATAAATCTTAGCGGCCTCTTAAGGAGGCATACTTCTTGTGATACTTTACCAACTTTATCATACTTGGTGGCACCCTTGGCGATGAGTGGAGGAAACATTCAGAGAGAAAATGAGAAGAGTGTTTTCCGTGCTCTTGGCAGTCTGATTATCTCTCTTTTTCACTCTGCTACTTTCAATACACATAAACACCTCACTTTTCTCTTCCTGCAAAAGTGTAGAGTCTTATCACTTTTCTAGATATAAAACAAAGATGGTCGCTCTATCAAATTTTATAAAAATATTTTAAAGTATAAAGGATTTATAAAATAATAGCTGTAGGTGAAAATATATGCCAATCACTGTCTGTGGGCATGGATCTGTATTAAATCATGTCATTTTCACAACAACCTGTGAAGAAGGTGCTTTTTTTGGGTGAAGAAATGTAAACACAAGGATAGGGAGGAACTTGTCCAGTACCACACAGCTGCCAAGAGGCAGCACCAGGATTCAAACCCAGGCCAGCTGATTTCACATCATGCCACCTTAATGCCTCTTTAATGTGAGTAAAAATGAATTAAGCATTAAA